>NW_027175365.1:275000-277500 GCF_028021215.1 Eschrichtius robustus
ACTTGGACCTGGACCTGGACATGGACATGGACATGGACATGGACCTGGACCGGGACCGGGACCGGGACCGGGACATGGACCCGGACCCGGACCCGGACCCGGACCCGGACCCGGACCGGGACCTGGACCTGGACCTGGACCTGGACCTGGACATGGACATGGACCTGGACATGGACCCGGACCCGGACCCGGACCCGGACCCGGACCCGGACCGGGACCGGGACCGGGACCTGGACCTGGACCTGGACATGGACATGGACCCGGACCCGGACCCGGACCCGGACCGGGACCTGGACCTGGACCTGGACCTGGACCTGGACCTGGACCTGGACATGGACATGGACCCGGACCCGGACCCGGACCCGGACCCGGACCCGGACCGGGACCGGGACCTGGACCTGGACATGGACCTGGACCGGGACCCGGACCCGGACCCGGACCCGGACCCGGACCCGGACCCGGACCCGGACATGGACCCGGACCCGGACCCGGACCCGGACCCGGACCCGGACCCGGACCGGGACCTGGACCTGGACCTGGACCTGGACCTGGACCGGGACCGGGACCTGGACCTGGACCTGGACCTGGACATGGACCCGGACCCGGACCCGGACCCGGACCCGGACCCGGACCCGGACCCGGACATGGACCTGGACATGGACATGGACATGGACATGGACATGGACATGGACATGGACATGGACCGGGACCTAGACTTGGGCTCCGTCGTCTCCGGGGTCCCCCGGCCGCCGGGTCGACCAGTTCTCCCCGCGGACTTGGACTTCGACTTAGACTTGGACTTCGACTTGGACCTGGACCTGGACATGGACATGGACATGGACATGGACCTGGACCGGGACCGGGACCGGGACCGGGACATGGACCCGGACCCGGACCCGGACCCGGACCCGGACCCGGACCGGGACCTGGACCTGGACCTGGACCTGGACCTGGACATGGACATGGACCTGGACATGGACCCGGACCCGGACCCGGACCCGGACCCGGACCCGGACCGGGACCGGGACCGGGACCTGGACCTGGACCTGGACATGGACATGGTCCCGGACCCGGACCCGGACCCGGACCGGGACCTGGACCTGGACCTGGACCTGGACCTGGACCTGGACCTGGACATGGACATGGACCCGGACCCGGACCCGGACCCGGACCCGGACCCGGACCGGGACCGGGACCTGGACCTGGACATGGACCTGGACCGGGACCTGGACCTGGACCTGGACCTGGACCTGGACATGGACATGGACCTGGACCTGGACATGGACATGGACCGGGACCTAGACTTGGGCTCCGTCGTCTCCGGGGTCCCCCGGCCGCCGGGTCGACCAGTTCTCCCCGCGGACCTGGAATTGGACTTAGACTTGGACTTCGACTTGGACCTGGACCTGGACCTGGAACCGGACCGGGACCGGGACCTGGACATGGACATGGACATGGACCTGGACCTGGACCTGGACCTGGACCTGGACCTGGACCTGGAACTGGACCGGGACCGGGACCGGGACCTGGACATGGACCTGGACCTGGACCGGGAACTGGACGTGGACGTGGACCTGGACCTGGACCTGGACCGGGACCGGGACCTGGACTTGGGCTCCGTCGTCTCCGGGGTCCCCCGGCCGCCGGGTCGACCAGTTCTCCCCCCGAGGACTTGGGCTCCGTGGGCCTCAGATACCTATCCTCTACTTGTGTCCTGAACGATCGGTGTGCCGAGTTCGTCTCTTTTTATTAAGATTAAACGTGTAAACGAGAACCACTGAAGTTTAAATAGTACTCTATTTTTATTCTCCTCGCCGGTGGACGGTCCTCCGTTGCGGCGGCAGCGAGGGGAAAACGACAACGAGGACAACAGAAGGAAACTCTAGCTCTCGACGTACTCGTGCCGGCTGAGGCCTCCCTGCTGTCCACCTTCCGTGGAATCGCAGGGACGTTGGAGAAAAATGCTTCCGGGTCCTAGGTCCCAGGTCCTAGGTCCCAGGTCCCAGTTCCCAGGTCCCCAGGTCCCCAGGTCCCCAGGTCCCCAGTGCCCCGTCCGCGGCCGTCACTGAGCGGAGAAATGCGCACCAGGAGGATCGGGTTCGTCTTCGTGTCCCCGCCGCCCTGCTGCTCCCGATTCCGATGCGGCCCGCTCACTCGACTGCCGGTTGTCGGGCGCCACCTGCCGGTCGCTCGTTTTTTAAGAGGTCGACCAGATGGCTGGGCCGGCCTGGGTGGGCGGGGCTAATTTTTGAATGACGGAGGGAGGTGTTACAGTGGGAGGAGGGCAGGGGATGCTAGATCATGGGCCAGAGGCCAGAGGCCAGGGGGGCGGGGGATGGAAGCCACTCCAGTCTTCTTTTTTTGTGTTTGTTTGTTTGTTTGTTTGTTTGTTTGTTTATTTTTTCTTTTTCTTTTTTAATTTTTAAAAAAATTTTTTATTTTTAATTTTTGGCTGTGTTGGATTTTCGTTGCTGCGTGCAGGCTTTCTCTACTTGTGGCG
>NW_027175365.1:282500-297500 GCF_028021215.1 Eschrichtius robustus
GAGATTAGATTAGATTAGGAAAGGTTTTTTCCTTTATCTTTAAGGAGAGAGAGAAAGAAAGAAAGAGAGAGAGAGAGAGAGAGAGAGAGAGAGAAAGAGAGAGAGAGAGAGAAAGAAAGAGAGAGAGAGAAAGAAAGAAAAGAAAAAGAAAGAAAGAAAGAAAGAAAGAAAGAAAGAAAGAAAGAAAGAAAGAAAGAAAGAAAGGAAGAAAGGCTTATGTCTTTGTCAAAAGTCATCACTTATTTTCTAGGTTGCCTTTATCAGGTCTTGGAGGACTCACATCAACTTAGTCCTCTCGATATTCAAAGAACCAGGTTTGGCTCAGAACTGAAGAAGAAGCTTCTCTCTCTGCCTAGCAAGTCTTTCCTTGGGATGTTGGTGACATGGCTAACGAAGCACTGTTTCACAGTGACCTATCAGATTAAGTGCTTTACAATCTTTTGGATATTTTGGACACATTTGCTCAAAAATTGAAGGACAGATGAAGTCCTTTGGACTTCGAACGCACTTTGAGATAGGATCCAGGAGGAGAGGGCCCTCAAAATAGCTCAAAAATGTGTTCTCTCTCCTGAGAAATGAGAGAGATGAAACTGAGTAAGTTTCTTGGAGAGGTTCGATGACACGGGAAAGTGTTGTCAAAGAGGAAGGAACAACGTGAAGTCTTCTTTGGCTTGTGTCTGTACACCGATGTGTTCTAACTGTTCCAGAAATGATGGGATCTTTCTTCCTGGAAGTCTTCTCTGCCCTGGCATAAAGTGTTGTCTGTTATCGTCAAAATGGAGGCTCACACGAAAGGGGCTGAACCCAGTATCAGGGAGATGTTCTAACCGACTTTCACGCCAAGGCAGTAACAACAGCCTGTGGAAAGATGGTGGGGGTGGCGGGGCACACGTGGATCAGGTCCATTCTGTCCTTTCAACAGCCGGTCGGGGCTATGGCAGACGGGAGACGTTGGCCCAGCCGGTTGCTCCCTGGCCAACCTCCCCCCTCCCCCACACCTTGCATTCCTTCACCCGCCCATGGTGCCTCCAAGATGACTCCAATTGTAAATAGACATTGGCAGGAAGACTTCTACAGTCTACCGGCAACGTCTGACCTGTCATGCTTGTAACCCTGGGGGGGAAAAATCATTTTTCTCTATGGAAAGAAAACCTCCTCTCTCTGGACCCTCTGAACCCCAGCCACTGGATTTCATTCCACTGCCACTTAGTAGGGGTCATCCAAACATCCTTGTATGTTTTCCGTGTGGGTTGAAGTCTTCCCTCGCTGCAAGCCTGATGTCCTCACCGTGGCACAGAGACTGTTAAAAAAACAAAATGTGTTTGCCACTTGGGGTCTACCTTCCACAGCCTCCCGTGTGATCAGATCAAGGCACCCGCTTCTCTGGGCAAATCCTACAATCCTTCACAAAAGCTCTTGTAAACTTTTTGGAACCGTCACTCGTCCAGTCACCCTCAATCATCAGGCAAGGTCGGCAGAACCGATGGAAAAACTGGACTCCAAGAAGAACAAGAATGACTTACATGGGGTTGAATGAACTGATGAATAGGATGACAATGTGTATGACTACTTGTGTAAAATAGGACTGCTTGGGGAAGCGGGGGATAGATAACTTAGGAGGTTGAGATGAACATATACACATTACTGTACATAAAGTAGGTAATCAACAAACACCTCCTACTATATAGCACAGGAAACTCTACTCACTACTTTGTAATAACGTATGAGAGAAAAGAATCTGAAAAAGAATATCTATATAAAGTATTTTGATATATATATATATATATAAAGAGAGAGAGAGAGAGAGAAAAACAGAGAGAGAGAGGGAGAGAGGGAGAGAGGGAGAGATTAGGACTGATTGTTAAATCTTTTGTTTTCCAGATACAAGGAAAAACAAAAACAAACAAACAAAACCCAATTTTCTTCTTTTATTTTTAAAGGGGGACGTCCATTTGGTAACTTATACCTCTGTCAGCAGGATAGAATCACTGATCTTTTTCTCCCTACTTTCCTTAATTCAGAAACTCTCAGGGAGGCTTCTTATTTCCCTGGCAATAGAGTTATTTGCATATGTTACTTGGAGGCCAAAATTATGTTTCCATAAAACGGGGATACACACTTGTGGATATGAAATTCTGGTCTTACTCACTTCCCTTAGGGTGTTGTTCTTAACCTGAAAACTGGACTGCATCCCGAAGTTTTTTGAGTTCCCTCCAATATCTGGCTACGACTCTCTCCATGAACGTTTTGCCATTTTCTCCCACCCTTTTGACTTGGCATCACTGAGAACTAAAACGGCCCTTTGCCTGAAGCCCTGCAAACGGAAGCTAGAGAACTTGACGAAAACCTTAGAGAAACGGCCACAACGGCTCCTATGGAAAAAGTCCTCGTTCCTGTTTCTGTGAGAGCCACTCTGAAATTTGAACCAAACACCCGACGACATCATCAGAGTTATTTCAAACTTCTAAAGTTGCTTCGACCCTGACATCTAGAAATCTCCTTGACTCAGAGACAGACAGACAGACAGACAGACAGACAGACAGACAGACAGACACACACACACACACACACACACACACACACACACACACACACACACACACACACACACGAGTCACCAGCTCAGCTTTAATATGTTCCAAGGAACTTTCAGAGGAGGGAACTGTTGGGCTCCAGAGTAGGCCGCCCCAAAATGTGCCTCCATGCTCTATTGCTTATTTTGAATTCAAGTGACCTAAGAACCGGCCAGCACAAGAGGGACACACTGGCCCTCCTTTCTGTCCTCCTGCGGAGGAAGATCTCAAGTGAAGACGTCTGCTTTCACGCGTGTCCATGATTCTCAAATGGTGTAGTGGGGTTTCCTGGGTTAGGAAAAGGAGGGGACTCCTTTTGCCTGGAAAAAAAGCCTGTTTCTCACACATCCTCCTCCCATCCCTTCCTCTCTCCCTCCTTCCCTCCCTGCAGTTTGGAGGGGGCAGCCTAAGGGTGGGGGAAATTGGGGAAAGAAAAAAGAAAAAGCCATTCATTAAAGAGAAGCTCGAGGCAAAGTCAAACGCTCCGACTTGACCGGAGAGCTTTCTGCATTTGAATGGAGCGATTGAACGAGGCCCTGCCGAATGAATCGTCCGGACCTCCCCTCCCCCGCTCCTGGCAAAGGTCAGTCCAGGGGACTTAGGAAGGAGCGCTGGAGAAGGAACGGGGGTGGGGGTGGGGGTGGGGGCGGGAACAACAGACAATAGCCGCTGCCTGCCTGCCTGCCTGCCCGCCCGCCGGGCTGAGGCCTGAGGGCTGAGGGCCACGCTGGCTCCTGCAACACAATCCCTTCCAGGAAACTGCTGTGATGACTATTTGGCAGTGAATGATCAAATCTGAACTCTCTTGGCCTATTTCTGCAAAAGGCCCGAGTCTCAGCTACGACAGATTCTCTGGATTTCTTGGCACATGGACTGACCCGCACCCTCCCATCCTGTCAGATCCTCCTTTGTACACACACCTCCACTGGAAGGGTTCTTTGGCCTCGTCCAGAAAACGAACAAGCAAGAACAAACACACAAACAGACTGAATTGATGTGTTGGTATTTGTTGGAAAGAAACATGCTCCTCTCACACACCTGAGGGCAGGAAGCGAAGGCAGGTTCTCAGCGGGGGGGGGGGGACGGGGAACCTGAACCGAGGTCGGTCAGCGGTCCCCCCCCAACCTCTCTCCCAGGTCACGTGGGCCTCCCCTCCCCGCCTCTCTCTACGCCCCCCTGCCCTGGTTCTGATATTTCACTTGGGAAACTTCTCTAGGCCGACCGAGATGCCAGCTTGCTGTCCTGCTGCTTCATGTCCATCTCTACCAGCCGTGCCCAAAAGGCACGTGAAATCATGGACAGCAAATAGCGCCCCCAGAGCTGTGTGTGTGTGTGTGTGTGTGTGTGCGTGTGCGTGTGCGTGTGCGTGTGCGTGTGCGCGCGCGCGCCAATTTTCCAGGAAGCGGTGAGGGAGCAAAGGGAGGGCTGGGTGAAGGAATCCTGGGTGCCTGTCATCGCACACCCCGCAGAGCACCATTTATTTCCTTCTCCATGTCTGAAAGACACTTAGTCCTCATTTCAGCAACTTGATGGTGATTCCCCTTCTAAATACGTGACAAAACCTATGAAGTACTGGACTCATTGAATCTGTAACTGCTAACAGGGCCCAAGGAGTTTTCAATCGATGGCAGGAAAAGAAATGATCCTGAACATAAAACTGCCAAGAATTCCTATAGATGGAGTTATCATGGACCGACTTCTGGTGATACGTGCCATGGGGGCTCCCAATTGACAAACCGGAATGGGATAGGTAGACCCAGTCATCCCATGTTTTACCTCAAGCTGGAGAAGCAGAGAATATCATCTAAAAGCCTACCTTCATGGCGTCTCAGTGCTCAGGGCTCTTCCTTCTCGGGGATCTCGTGTTCTGTAGGGATAATTCACGTGCTGGGGCAGTAGGTTCCCAATATCAGCTTGTGAAATGGATTAAATGATGTCTTCCTTTTAAAAAGATAAAGATTATTTGGAAAAGTTATTAATAGTGAACACATGATGTTATCCTCTCTGATCTATAAACTAGAGTTGACCGTTGAACAACCAACATGGAGGGTTACGGGTGCCGAGCCCACGCACTGTGAAAATCCATGGATAACTTCACAGTCAGGGCCCTGTATCTGCGCTTCCACCTCCGGGGACTCAGCAACCACAGATCCTGCAGTGCCATAGTGCACGGCTATGGAAAACATCCACCTATGAGTCACACACACACACGCACACACGCACATGCACAGGTTTCAACTTTGTTGTGTTAATTCTTGTGGCCACTCATCCTTGACATGTGCGTGCATACCTATTTGAACAGTAATGTAACAGGTAACCCCCATCACTTGTGTTCTACTTTTTTACTGACCATTGAAACTTAGTTCCTGATTGACCCTAGGGTTTGTAATTATGTTTACAACTTCATAAAAATAGAAAGTCCCTCACTGATCGACAGCGAGTGTATGAAAGGAAAATTGACCCATTCTGACTCAGGGCAACTTTTCCTGGTTTTGAAAGACACACACCCATTCGGTAGTGCTTACGTATGTCCAAGTACTGATCCACTGAAGTGGGGTTGCTTTCTTTCTTGGTACCAAACTTTGCATTCTCAAAATACTTCACCATCTACCTATTTATGCTGTAGATTGGTAGTAATAGACAATCTCCAAACGTCTGAACCTTGTCTCAATCGTGGGGCTCACACATTCTTTATAGAGTCAGTATATTCCCAGCATTCATTTCTTGATGTGAACTAGGTGAGGAATTTGCCATTGTGACGTTAGAATTGGCACCTCCTTGGTGTGAGGACACCAAGGGATAAGGCACCACTGAAGAATGTCCTTCCTTCACCATGCTGAGACTATTTTATTCAGTGTGAATCCTCTCATGTCCTACAAGTGCTGGCTCCATGGCGAATGGGATTCTCCCATGCATTGCATCGGATTTCTTCTACAGCGGTGATTATGTGGTCTGGCCCAAGACGACGGCCTGCTGTCCTCCTAGTAAAGCTTGTGCTGCCTTCCCTACCGCGTCAGGGATGCATCCCACTCTGAGCTGTCTGTGTGTGCTGAGGCTGGAGCGCCAACTGAAGGTTCTTCCACCGTGGTTCCAGGCTTAGGGTTTCTCCCCACATGATTTTCCTCGGCTTAAAGAGGGTAATTTCTGGCTGAAGGCTCTACCTCACTGATCTCAGACACAGGGTTTCTGCTGTGTGTGACTTCCCTGGTGTTTATAAGGACGAGTGCACTGGGTAATGTCTTACAAGATGTGTCAGGAAAACTACTTTCTCAGGGGAGTCTGCGGTGGGCATTACCTGCCCTTCTCCCCTAGTGGCCAGGCTTCTCTCCACACTGACTCGAATGAGCCTGGAGCCCACCTGGATTCAGGACTCTGGGAAATCCTCTTGCATCCTCCTCATCTCTCCTCCTGCTCCAGCTGTGAAAGCACATCTGATTGGTGCAGCCGATAACTTGTTTCGTGGGAAACATGGACCTGGATTTGGAGCCCTGCGTTGGAACCTGCGTGTGGTCTTCAGGTTCACGTCAGGAGGAGGAGCGAGGCGAACGAACGTTAAAGAGCAGCACCACGGGGAAGGGCGTCCTGAGCACGGGGAAGTACTCCCAGCCCTTCCCCAGAGCAGGAGGGACGCTGACTTTGGGCTCAGGTATTCAGGAACTGTCTGCTGATGCTCAGGCCCCAGACCAGAAACAGACTGTGAAATCCTTTGTTTTTCTAACGAGGGTGAATCCATTGTTCCATAGTGGATCGAACATTATTTTCAGAAAAACATATTCAATAACATCAGCTCCCTCGGAAGGCCAACCACCCCCCACCCCACCCCCCAACCCCACCCCCCCATCCTCATGAACTCTCTTTTAAAGGGAAAATGTCTGCTATGATGACGACTGTTGTGCCACACTCTGCCACGGTTTCAAGAGCAGAGGAGCTGGTTAGGAACTACCTATCACGTTGATCCATCCACTGGATGCAGGCGTGCCATGAGGTGAGTGTCCTGCACTGTTCTGAGTGTTAGATATGGAGCAGAAAGGAAGACGTGTGATTGTGGCCAGAAATTGTCCATCCTGGTGGGATCCTGAAAAAAAAAAAAAAAATTAAAAAGAAAGAAAGAAAGAAAGAAGCACATCCCCTTCAGGCAGATGTGGATGCTCTGTAAGTGTATAGGCATCGGCGTGGTGGGGGGCAGAATACGCAAAGCTCCTCTGGGTAATCTTTTATCAGATAAATGGCTGTGGACAGACTCACCCATGGACACCAGATAACTGAGGTCCTCCAGCAGCACAGCTCTAGACAGCGTCCCCTGGAATTTGCTCATCAGGGCGCACTCTTCCTGGGTGAAGGTCGCACACACCCTTGAGACTCACTGATATTTAAAGACATGGTGGATATTCTGGCTCGGCCTGCGCCATCCCCACAATGTCCAAAGGTGACGGTCGAGATGACAAAACTGGAGAAAGACAGGTGTGTCTATCGCAAGCTCAGACACTGTTTGAGGTGCAGTTGACTATTCCCTTGGGTTGACTTGACACGTGCCTTTCAGATGCATCACGGAGATACGCACACTCCTGACTCAGGGTGACCTCATCGCAAGGGGATATGACATGAGGGGTGTTGAGCAATAACCCGGACCTTACACACGCACACGCACACACACACACCCCCCCCACACCCCCCCACACCCCCCCCACACACACACAAAAGAGGTTCGCGGGAGTAAAAGGTTAACGTTACCTCTGTTGACACCCACGACTGTACCTAGTTGTCACGAGACAGGAAGCTCAACTATACATTTAACCCTTATCTGTTCCTGTGCTTTCTTGCAGAAAATCCTCCTGCGCTTCTTTCGCCTCGTGGAAGCGCTTGCTCTTCCCCATAGGTAGCCACCGTGGAACCAGCTGCTGCTGATCCAAGAATTTGGAGGATTTCCGGAAATGATCAGTGATCCCGAGACAGACTCTCCCTTCCGTGATCAAAGCGACTCGGGGAGCTGTCTCTCGCCCCCCCCCCCCCCCGCCCCCACATCCCCACCCCCCACCCCCACCCCGCACACCGCCTTCTCCCTTGTGTACAAGCTATGTCTTTTCATTAAAACGTTTTGCCTTGTTAGCCTTAGAGTCTTGTGGAAGCGATCTTCATTTCTATGGTACTGCTGTGCAAGAATCTGGAAAGGGCCCGGTAACGGGTATGTCTGTAGCTCCCTCCTAGAGCTGGCCTGTGTCTACGTACGGATCCGAGTGCCACAGTTAACTTGTGAAAGAGCTCTCTTGAACTGGCTTAGAAGGAAGCACTCCCGAATTCAGTCCACTAGAAAGGGACCCGCCCGAAGGTTTTTGCAAGTTCACGTGATCTAGGATGAACCCTTCAGCCGAGATATAGCCAAGGTCAAGGGATGGGTTTTATGAAACTAGGCAGGTCTTTAGCGTGATCAGCATTCGAGGTCAACCTTTTCTTCTATCTACGTCGACCCCAAATCCAATAAGTTCACGGGAGTGAACCGAATTCGTCAGCAAGAAAAAGAACTTGGGGGGTGATGGCTGACGTCGTCTAAAGTCTCAGGAGATGGATGTTCACGGGTCATCTCATCGTCATGGGATTTAGAACAAGTGATTTCGATAGCTCTAGGTGGAGGAACTCCTTAAGAAAGGTTATGTGTTGTGGTATGTATGTCTACTTAAAAAGAGTTTCTCCCAGACCTTTGGGGTCACTTTAGAAACTTTAGAGTTGGCGTAAGTGGAATGATGGGGAATTCGTGGAACGTCTAGATCGTTTCCAAAGATAACCTATGGAAACGTTCTTGGCTCAACAAGTCTCAGTGGACCTACTTCTGTCTCTTTATTACAGAAGGAACTGTAAAACTAAAACTAACTGTAAAACTAAAGATGTTTCGATGTATGACTCCACACCTCTGGCATCACTTTGGGGGAAAGAAATTTTGAAAAAGTGACGCTGTGTGAAAATGTATGCTTCTAGACATGATGGAATGGAATCATCCATTTGCCGGTCCAGAAACACTGGTGTCACGGACCCCGTTCACCGTGGCTTCCTAGTTCCTGTTCATGACCGATTCAGGTTTCTAAGGGTTCTGAATTCTGATTGTCTTTTTCTTGTTTTCTTCTCCATTCTTGTCTCAAAGAACTTTACGTTCCAGAAATATATTTTACTTACCAAATCACAGATTGTCCGTTTGTTACAAAAACTTTTAGGTTGAGAGATTTTCTCTTTCTTTCTTTCTTTCTTTCTTTTTCTTTCTTTCTTTCTTTCTTTCTTTCTTTCTTTCTTTCTTTCTTTCTTTCTTTCTTTCTTTCTTTCTCTTTTTCTCTTTTTCTCTTTCTTTCTTTCTTTCTTTTCTCTTTCTTTCTTTCTTTCTTTCTTTCTTTCTTTCTTTCTTTCTTTCTTTCTTTTCTTTTCTTCTCTTCTCTTCTCTCTCTCTCTCTCTCTCTCTCTCTCTCTCTCTCTCTCTCTCTTTCTTTCTTTCTTCCCCCAAGTCTGTGCATTGTGTTTCTTTCACTTTGTTCTGTTCCTAGGTACTAAGGATTTCTTTTTAATGTCATTAGCTTAAATAAGGGGCTTTGCATTTTTTGGCGAAAGCACCAGAAAAATATTTTCTCATTAAGGGTCGGAATGTTGTTTGCCGGTGATGAGGCTCTCCTTCTGCCAGATGACTGACGATTGGATGGAGGAATATAGTACACATGAGTATGTTCACGAACACATACTGACGTTTCAGAGGACCTTAAATTAAAAACAGAGACCCTGGGCTTTCCTGGTGGCGCAGTGGTTGAGAATCTGCCTGCTGATGCAGGGGACACGGGTTCGGGCCCTGGTCTGGGAAGATCCCACATGTCGCGGAGCAACTAGGCCCGTGAGCCACAATTACTGAGCCTGCGCGTCTGGAGCCTGTGCTCTGCAACAAGAGAGGCCGCGATAGTGAAGAGGCCCGCGTACCGTGATGAAGAGTGGCCCCCGCTTGCCGCAACTGGAGAAGGCCCTTGCACAGAAACGAAGACCCAACACAGCCAAGAATAAAAATTTTTTAAAAATTAAAAAAAAAACACCAGAGACCCCCCTCGCCTCCCCCCTCCCCGCCCTGTAAAATTCATCTGAAGTGGAGAAAAAAACCTTGCTAAAAATCCTTTTCCTTTTCATTCGATCAACATGGTGCATGGATTTCCTAGCAGAAACTTAAGCGAGGTGCATGTTCATCGTTCAGCAGAATTCTAATTTTCTAGTTCTAAGGAAAACTGCTAAAACGAATGAGGATAACACCTTCCCATGCAATCCTTAGGGAAAGCTCCCACCCAATTGAGTGAAAGGAAACTTGGTTTGGAAACAAACGAGTCTTCATTTGGCGACCTTTGGTAGAAATGAGGTGAGGGAGGGAGGGAGGGAGGGAGGGAAGGAGGGGGAGAGAGAGAGAGAGAGAGAGAGAGAGAGAGAGAGAGAGAGAGAGAGAGAGAGAGAGAGGAGAGAGGTGTCTCACTTTCCATGGTTCCAGTGTGTACACATTTCAATGACTAGGTGAAATCGCACCAAGAGCCTAACTACGTGTTTCGAATGTCAGTTTCCACAATTGATGAACGGTAGCTGCGTGAAGTCCAAAGTTTGCTGCTGCCTGTTCAGTCTGCAATGACTCCACAAATAACAAACGTGCGTGCCCCGTGTCCAGTGACCGATCCTCTTTCAGAGCCTGTCGGTGATTGCCTGGTGTGTATGTGTCTGTTTTCCGGGTCACACGCAGTGTGTCGTGGTGTTGTCCCCAGCCCCGGTCTCCCCCGTCCGTGGAAAATAAAAAGAAAGAATTGCCCGAGGACGACGAAAGTGCGGCTAAGAAACCCAAAATGATGACACTGGAAGTCCACTTGGATGGGGTTAGGAGACACCTGAGCATGCCTAGGACAACACTGTCACCGTGTGAGAGACCAGCGCAAGGAGAGCTGAAGAATACAAAGAAGAAAAAGGAGGAGGGGGGAGGGGGGAGGGGGGGGAGGACAGGCTGAAGATGTCTCCAGGCGATGACGTTGGTGAAAACGTTCCCATTCAGAAAAGCACTTCGAGAGATAGTTCTGGACCCACAGAGCACAAAGGGTTATCGTGTTGGAGGCTGATCTTCAGTTAGGGGAACAACAAACAAACAAACAGAAAAACAAACAAAAAATAGGACTGCTTATCCAGAGGTAGAAAAGATACCACGCCAAGAAGGCGAGCACTGTTGAAAACTGCTGTTCCTAGGATTTTACAAAATGAATCAGATGCTTTCATGTCGATGCTTTCCATGACAGTCCACTAAATAAATCGTAGTTTGGCTCTTTTTATATTCTCTACCTTTTAAATGGTGAGTGAGTAAGAGAGTTTTTAAATGTTTTGATACGATTTTTTATTTTTCCCCCCCTTTTGGTACGATTTTTGAATGTCGTGGGACAACGGTATTTTTCCCCCGTGGAGGTGAACAAGATTGCTTTTTTGAGCTTCAGCTTTCAGGGTCATTTTAGGGTCCTGAACTGCCCTGCCCAGTGAGCCCTGTGTGTCGTTGTGCCCCTTTAGAAGTGCTGGTGCTTGATGACATCATGATATCGAAATCTTGATTGTTGACTTACAAAACCACTGTTGGGAGTTTGTTTGTTGCCTTAATCTCCCTTACCTATTGCACTCACGTGACTGTCCACTCTTTGTCTCTCTGTTTCTCTCTCTCTCCCTCTCTCTCCCTCTCTCTCCCTCTCTCTCCCTCTCTCTCCTCTCTCTCTCTCTCTCTCTCTCTCTCTCTCTCTCTCTCTCTCTCTCTCTCTCTCATAGATATACACGTACGGACACAGAGAGCGCTAACAGTGTGTCCGTACCTATAGCTACATAGGTGTGGGTGTTGATACAGATAGACATGTTACATGTCTTCTTCACCCCCTCCGTGGGCACTTAGTGGAGTTACTGGGTCGCATGGTAGTTTTGTGTGCAGTGTTTTGAGGGACTTCCGTACTGTTTTCCATACTGCTGTCTTTTGTCGGAGAGCCATTCTGTCACCCGCCAGGTGACATCTCTGAGTCCTCCAGCATGCCACGGTGGTGGTGGTCTCTCTCAGCTTGAAAAATACGTGTTCGATCAGGAGCCACTTTTTCTGCCTTTACGAACTTGCTGTCGCAACTCCAGATCCTGGGCCTGTCCGAATATCTTTGTCAAGAGAAATGCGTGCGCTTCTTTGGTTCCCCATTTATTTTTCTTAACTAAAAAAATGTTTTGTGTTTCATTTTTGTTTGTTTTGTTGTTGTGTTTCCGTTTTGCTTTGTTTTTTTTACTAAAAAAAGTTGTTTTCTTTCCTTTCTTTTTTTTTTTTTCTCCTAATTAATGAACATGTTCTGTTCGGGCCTCCTGCCCACTTTTCTCACTGGGTTGCTTGTTTTCTGGAGGCTGAATTGTGTGAGGCCTCGGTCTGTTTTGGATAGGCTCCCCTTACGGGATATGCTTGGGCTTGTCCTAGGCCTTTATAGGTCCATGTATACGTGCGCCACGAGCATAGGTAATACGTGTATGTATGTTATCCGTGCGTGCTTTTTCCTTTGTTTTCAAGGCCAGAGTAGTTCTACAGCTTGACTTCTTTGCTGGTATGGTTTGGTGTGGTCTTGGTGGGACTACGGTTGGTTGTCGATACTTACCGCACTCCACACACACACACCCCCACCCCCACGCACACGCACCCGCTCGCGCTCAGAGTGTTGCATTGTGTAGATGTACCGGAACTCAGCTTCTTTAGTGGATGGCTATGGACTCCACCCTCGCCCCCTGCCCCCCCACCCCCACCCGCCCGCATTCCCCCAACCCCCGCCTGCCTCACCCCCCCCCCCCCCCCCGCCCGTGGTTGTGGTCAGTCCATTTTGAAATCCATGTTCTCGTGACCGCAAGTGCATTTCCCCCCCACCCACGCACCCATGTGTTGTCTTTGGACTTTGTCGCCGTCTAGGCACAGATAGATGTTTATTTCCACTTGTGTGGGGGTCAGAGTGTATCCTTCCTTTCCTTTCTAGCTTCTGGGCTTTGCGTGTCTGCTTCCGAAAGACCTCCTCCGTTCGAGAAAGGATGCATTCCTGCGTTGTTCTCTGAGCGCTGGCCTGGTTTCGGTTTGCCAGTCCCCGCCTTCCCTTCCTCCCTCCCTCCCTCCGTCCGGGCAGCCGGGGATCTTGCTCGTGCCCCTCTGGGCAGCCCGTGCCAGCCTCCCCGGGCACCGCCGGCGTCTCCGTGGGATTTCCCCCCGCCCAGGAATCGCGTGGGGAGCGCGTCTCCTCCGAGGCAGCCTCCCGGCGACATCTTCCCGGCTTCCCCCGCCCCCCCACCCCGTCTGCTGCCGGGGTCGCGCCGTGTCGTGCCGACCCGGGGGCTAGCTCCGAGACGGACGCCTCGGGGCCGCGCCAGACGCCCGCCGCCTCGCCCCGGGCTGAGCTCGGGCGTTTGGGCGGCCCGGCGGCGCTGCAGCGTCCTCGGTGGCCGGCCGGCGACCGGGATCCGGCCCGGGGACGTTGGAGCCGGTTGTCAGGAGCCACCTGGCGGCCGCTTTTATATTGTCCCTTGTCTCTGGAGCTCCGGCGACCTTCGTGAGGGCTGTGACTCGGCCGCCGGGCCCGAGGCAGATTTCCGGGAGCCAGGCGACGCTGGTGGCGACTGTCCCGGTGGCGCCCAGGCGTGGGCGCCTCCTGCTGTCGCTTGAGATTGGGCGTGCAGGTCTGTGAGGGTGGGACCGTCGCCGCGCTCTCGAGCCGGTTTGAGGGGCCGCCTGGCTTGGTCGACCAGCATCCGCCCGCGCCCCTCCGGCCGCGGGGACCGACCCGGCCATCCGACCCGACCTGGGCCGGGCCGCCGCGGTGGGAAGGGAGAGGGTCTTTCGCGCCCTCCGGAGCGCCTGTGGATGGGCGGTCGGGCCTTCTCCTGGCTCACCCTTCGGAGTGTTCGTTCCCCGACCCCCTCCCTCCCCGGGTCCCCACAGCGCCCCGCTCCGGAGGTGGGGACCGGCCCGGGCCCGTGCGTTTAGGCCGGTGGAGGGCGCGCGTGGGTCCCGGTGGTCGGATTCTTTCTGACCGATGTTTTTCCGAGTCGGACTCCAGAGGTGGGGACCGGCCTGGGCCGCGAGGGGTGACCCGGAGAGACCGGCAAGGGCCAACACGGGTGCGGTCCCTCGTGGGCTCCGGTCGCCTGGGAGGCGCCTCCCTGGGAAAATGTTTTCAAGTCCCCCTGGGTCCGGGGACGTGGACGGACCGGGCCCTGCTCGCGCGGGTGGCCGGGGAGGGCGCACCCGGCCCTTCAGCGTGCCCACGTGGGTTCCCGGTCGGCGGACGCGACTTTTTCTCACCCTGCCCCGCCCCCTCCTCCACCGCGAGTCCCCGCCGGGGGGTGGGGACCGGCCCGAGCCTTACTGGGTGGCCCGGATAGGGCGGCCTGGGCCCGGGCGCGGTCCCTCGTGGGGCCCGCTCGTCGGAGGCGGCCGAGTGGGATATTTCTTTTTCTCTAACCAAGTCCTCGCCCGGAGACTCGGAGGGACCGGTACCTGCCCGCGCGGGCGAACTGGGGAGGGCGACCCCGGCCCGCTCGCTGCCTCTCCCACGTTTTCCCGCCCCTCCCGCCCCGCCCCGCCCCGCCCCGCCCCGCCCCCACTTTGCCACCACGCTCCTCGGGTCGACCAGATGGCCCCGAGAGCTCCGGGACTGGTGTGGATGGGGAAGTGTTGGGGACAGGTGGCGGGACCGAGGTCCCGGGGACCACCCCTGCGATTCGTGGATGGGCCCCGCTGCCGGGCGTCGTGATTTTTTTCGCCCGAAATGGGCCTTTTTTGCCACCAGGTAGGTGCTGACACGGTCTTCCTTGGCGTCTGTCGCTGAGGACTTGGGGACTCCGGACGCATGCAGGGCTCTGGGCTTGGGACTGCCGCCTGGCACCCGAACCGGCCCTTGCCGCTTGAGCCGCCCGCCTGGGCCTGCGCGCCGGCTCTCGTGTGTGCGCCCGGCTGACCCGGCCCGCGGTGCCGCCTCCGGTCTCTGGCTCACCCGAGGGCGGCGGGGCGAGGTGGCGCGTGGGTCTTCCACCCCGTGTGACTCCCACCCCCCGCCGCAGGCACCCGGTGGTGGCTGAGACGGCCCCACCCCGCAGGCTCCGTGCCACGTGTCAGGCGTTCTCCTGGCGGGGTCGTCGGCCAGTGTTGCCTGAGAGAAAGAAAAGGAGGTGGTAGGGGGGGGGCTGGGGCTGCGGCTGCCGGTGAGGCTGAAGCAGGCTCCTCGGATGATGGTCCTCACCGTGCCCCTCCCCTTCGGGGCTTTCTGGCCCCTGGCTCGCTGGATTGACTGATCGATGTGGTGATGTCGCGCTCTCCTGGGCCGGACCTAAGTCGCGCTAGACGAGGGACGGACGTTCCTGGCGAACGGGACCGCTCTTCTCGTTCTGTCCGCGGGCCCCTCGC
>NW_027175365.1:302500-305000 GCF_028021215.1 Eschrichtius robustus
GTCCCTCGAGGTTTGGGTCCGAGGGTTCCGGGGGGGCCGAGCCCCCCCCACAACGCGCGCCTCCGTCTCCGGCGCCGGTCACGCCCCCCCGTTCGCGACCGCTTCCCCCGCGCGGAGCCTCCGGTGCGTCTCGGGATGGGTGGCGTGGCGGCGGCGGCTCCACCGTGGGGCCGCTCGCCCGCCCCGTCGCCTTCCCGCCGCCGGCCCTGGACCGGTTCCTTCCCGGCCGTCGGTCCTCCGCTCCGGGCCCTCCGCCCCCTCGCCGTTCGCCTCGGCCTGTCCTCCGAGCCTGGGGCCTCTCCTCCGTCGTCCGTCGGGCTCTCTCTCTTTCCCGCCCTCCCCCCCCCGTGTGCCCCCTGCCCGCTCGTTCCCCCGCTTCCCGTCGGAGCCTCCCTTACCGCCCTCGGTGGCGATAAGGGGGCCCGGGACGCGGGTGCGGGGCAAGGGCCCCGGGTGGGGGGGCGGGGTTGGGGTTTAGGAGAAAAGAGGGCCGCGCCCATGCCCGGGCGCGAGCGGGAGGTCTCCGCCCGGCTTGGGGGACACGGTGGGGGCCTCGTCGGGCGGTGGCAGTGGTTGTCTCGTGTGGCGGTCGGCCCGGCGCCCGGCCGGGGCCCCGTGTCACGGGCCGGTAGCGCCGAGGCCCCGCGTGCTGCGGGCGGGCGCGGGCGGAGAGCGTGTCGGTCGGTTGTCGGGGCGGCGGCGGCGAGCGTGGGGCGCTCCGTCCCTCCCGCCTCGCCCGCCTCCCCCTCTCCAGGTACCTAGCGCGTCCCGGTGCGGAGGTTTAAAGACCCATGGGGGGGTCGCCCGTCCGCCTTGGGGTCGGGGCGGTCGGGCCCGCGGGGAGTCGGGAGGCCCCCTCCCTTCTCCCCCAGACTCCGCTTTCCCACCCCCACCCCCACGGGGCCGGGGCACCGCGCCGCGCGCCACTGGTCCTCCCCGCCGCGGCCGTCGGGAGGGGGCTACCCGGCGGCCGTGGTGCGGGCCGGGCCCGTGTGCCGCGTGAGTGCGGGCCCCGCGTCCCTCGCGGGGTGGGGGGGGGGTGAGGTGGGAACCCCCCGGGCGCCTGTGGGGTGTCCGAGCCCGCCCCGCCTGCGGGTCGGTGCCGGGCGCCCCGTCGTGAAACCTTCCGGCCCCTCCGGTCTGCTGTTTTCTGTCTGACTTGGCCGGCCAGAGGCAACCCCTCCGGGGGATGTGCCGTGCCACCGGCGGGGACCCCGCCGAAACGCAAAGAAACCAAACTCGTACGACTCTTAGCGGTGGATCACTCGGCTCGTGCGTCGATGAAGAACGCAGCTAGCTGCGAGAATTAATGTGAATTGCAGGACACATTGATCATCGACACTTCGAACGCACTTGCGGCCCCGGGTTCCTCCCGGGGCTACGCCTGTCTGAGCGTCGCTTGACGATCAATCGCCCCCCGGGGGTGTGCGCGCGTGCGTTGCGTGTGTGTGCGCTCGCGCGCGCGCCTTCCCGGGGTGGCGCGGCTGGGGGTTTCCTCGCAGGGCCGCCGGGGCCCTCTGTCCCCCTAAGTGCAGACGCGGCGCCCCCCCCCCCGCCTCGTGCTGAGGCCACGGGGGGGCCCGCTGCCCGCGAGAGGGAAGAGAAGGGAGAGAGAGCTCGCGACGAGGTCCCTGGCCGTTGGCCTCCGCGGTCGGTCCCCTTCGGGAAGCGCCCTCGCGCCGCAAGCGGTCTTTGGGCGTACCCCCGGGGTGTCGGTGGGCGGGGACGGTCCCGCGCCCTCGCGGCCGGGGCCCGCTGTGGTGGCGTGGCGGGGCCGCGTCCGTTCCGCCGTCGTTCGCCGCCCGCCCCCGGCGGCGGCGGCGTCCCGGCGACGGACGTCCGGCCCGCCTCCTCCGCGGCGCCCCGAGCCGCGCGTCCGGGGTCCGTGCCCGCCCCCGCCGCCTCGCCTCGCCGTGTCGGGGCGGGCGGCTCGGGCCGAGGCCGAGTCGTGCGTGCGCGGCCGCGCCCCGGGGATGCGTGCCCCGGCGGCGACCCGCGGGACGCCGCGGCGTCGCCTGCCGCCGCGCGCTTTCCCCCGGGCTGCGGCCGCGCCGCGCTCCGTGCCCGCTCCCGAGCCCGCGGTGGGCGTCTGTGGGTGGGTGGACCGGGGCGCTCGGCGTCCGTCGCTCGTCGCGGCGGGGGCGTCTCGCGGCTGCGTGGAGGACGCGGTGTGCGGCGTTGGCGGCGCGAGAGAGAGAGAGAGAGAGAGAGAGTGAGTGGTGGGAGTGAGTCGCTCGGTCGGTCGGGCGTGGAAGGAGGCGCGGGGTGAAGGAGGGCCCGGCGGTCGGGGGGCGACCGCCGGGTTTTCTCCACCACACCCCCGTGCCTTCCACGCCGTCCGCCGCTCTCCTCTCCTGTCCGTCCCCCTCTCCTCTCCTCTCCTCTCCTCTCTCCTCTCCCGTCCCCCCGTCTCCCGTCCTCTCTCCTCCGTGACGACGCCGCCTCCGGGCCGCGCTCGGGTGTCGGTGCGTTTCCCGGCCCCGCCCGCTCTCCGCCCCGC
>NW_027175365.1:312500-315000 GCF_028021215.1 Eschrichtius robustus
CTGGACCGGGACCGGGACCTGGACCTGGACCTGGACCTGGACATGGACCCGGACCCGGACCCGGACCCGGACCCGGACCCGGACCCGGACCCGGACATGGACCTGGACATGGACATGGACATGGACATGGACATGGACATGGACATGGACATGGACCGGGACCTAGACTTGGGCTCCGTCGTCTCCGGGGTCCCCCGGCCGCCGGGTCGACCAGTTCTCCCCGCGGACTTGGACTTCGACTTAGACTTGGACTTCGACTTGGACCTGGACCTGGACATGGACATGGACATGGACATGGACCTGGACCGGGACCGGGACCGGGACCGGGACATGGACCCGGACCCGGACCCGGACCCGGACCCGGACCCGGACCGGGACCTGGACCTGGACCTGGACCTGGACCTGGACATGGACATGGACCTGGACATGGACCCGGACCCGGACCCGGACCCGGACCCGGACCCGGACCGGGACCGGGACCGGGACCTGGACCTGGACCTGGACATGGACATGGACCCGGACCCGGACCCGGACCCGGACCGGGACCTGGACCTGGACCTGGACCTGGACCTGGACCTGGACCTGGACATGGACATGGACCCGGACCCGGACCCGGACCCGGACCCGGACCCGGACCGGGACCGGGACCTGGACCTGGACATGGACCTGGACCGGGACCTGGACCTGGACCTGGACCTGGACCTGGACATGGACATGGACCTGGACCTGGACATGGACATGGACCGGGACCTAGACTTGGGCTCCGTCGTCTCCGGGGTCCCCCGGCCGCCGGGTCGACCAGTTCTCCCCGCGGACCTGGAATTGGACTTAGACTTGGACTTCGACTTGGACCTGGACCTGGACCTGGAACCGGACCGGGACCGGGACCTGGACATGGACATGGACATGGACCTGGACCTGGACCTGGACCTGGACCTGGACCTGGACCTGGAACTGGACCGGGACCGGGACCGGGACCTGGACATGGACCTGGACCTGGACCGGGAACTGGACGTGGACGTGGACCTGGACCTGGACCTGGACCGGGACCGGGACCTGGACTTGGGCTCCGTCGTCTCCGGGGTCCCCCGGCCGCCGGGTCGACCAGTTCTCCCCCCGAGGACTTGGGCTCCGTGGGCCTCAGATACCTATCCTCTACTTGTGTCCTGAACGATCGGTGTGCCGAGTTCGTCTCTTTTTATTAAGATTAAACGTGTAAACGAGAACCACTGAAGTTTAAATAGTACTCTATTTTTATTCTCCTCGCCGGTGGACGGTCCTCCGTTGCGGCGGCAGCGAGGGGAAAACGACAACGAGGACAACAGAAGGAAACTCTAGCTCTCGACGTACTCGTGCCGGCTGAGGCCTCCCTGCTGTCCACCTTCCGTGGAATCGCAGGGACGTTGGAGAAAAATGCTTCCGGGTCCTAGGTCCCAGGTCCTAGGTCCCAGGTCCCAGTTCCCAGGTCCCCAGGTCCCCAGGTCCCCAGGTCCCCAGTGCCCCGTCCGCGGCCGTCACTGAGCGGAGAAATGCGCACCAGGAGGATCGGGTTCGTCTTCGTGTCCCCGCCGCCCTGCTGCTCCCGATTCCGATGCGGCCCGCTCACTCGACTGCCGGTTGTCGGGCGCCACCTGCCGGTCGCTCGTTTTTTAAGAGGTCGACCAGATGGCTGGGCCGGCCTGGGTGGGCGGGGCTAATTTTTGAATGACGGAGGGAGGTGTTACAGTGGGAGGAGGGCAGGGGATGCTAGATCATGGGCCAGAGGCCAGAGGCCAGGGGGGCGGGGGATGGAAGCCACTCCAGTCTTCTTTTTTTGTGTTTGTTTGTTTGTTTGTTTGTTTGTTTGTTTATTTTTTCTTTTTCTTTTTTAATTTTTAAAAAAATTTTTTATTTTTAATTTTTGGCTGTGTTGGATTTTCGTTGCTGCGTGCAGGCTTTCTCTACTTGTGGCGAGTAGGGGCTACTCTTCAGTGTGGTGCATGGGCTTATCATTGCGGTGCCTTTTCTTGTTGCATGAGCTCTAGGCGTGCGGGCTTCAGTAGTTGTGGCACACGGGCTTAGTTGCTCCGCGGCATGTGGGATCTTCCTGGACCAGGGATCGAACCCGTGTCCCCTGTATTGACAGGCAGATTCTTAACCACTGCGCCACCAGAGAAGTCCCTTATTTATTTATTTATCTATCTAACCATTCATTCATTCATTCATTCATTCATTCACTTATTTACTTATGGCTGTGTTGGGTCTTCGTTTCTGTGCGAGGGCTTTCTCTAGTTGAGGCGAGCGGGGGCCACTCTTCATCACAGTGTGCGGGCCTCTCACTGTCACGGCCTCTCTTGTTGTGGAGCACAGGCTCTGTGGCTCACGGGGCCCAGCTGCTCCGCGGCATGGGGGATCCTCCCAGACCAGGGCTCGAACCCGTGTCCCCTGCACTGGCAGGCAGACTCTCAATCACTGTGCCACCAGGGAAGCCCTTTTTTGTTTTTAATAACGCTTTTCAAAT
>NW_027175365.1:320000-335000 GCF_028021215.1 Eschrichtius robustus
AAAAATGTGTTCTCTCTCCTGAGAAATGAGAGAGATGAAACTGAGTAAGTTTCTTGGAGAGGTTCGATGACACGGGAAAGTGTTGTCAAAGAGGAAGGAACAACGTGAGTGTTGTCAAAGAGGAAGGAACAACGTGAAGTCTTCTTTGGCTTGTGTCTGTACACCGATGTGTTCTAACTGTTCCAGAAATGATGGGATCTTTCTTCCTGGAAGTCTTCTCTGCCCTGGCATAAAGTGTTGTCTGTTATCGTCAAAATGGAGGCTCACACGAAAGGGGCTGAACCCAGTATCAGGGAGATGTTCTAACCGACTTTCACGCCAAGGCAGTAACAACAGCCTGTGGAAAGATGGTGGGGGTGGCGGGGCACACGTGGATCAGGTCCATTCTGTCCTTTCAACAGCCGGTCGGGGCTATGGCAGACGGGAGACGTTGGCCCAGCCGGTTGCTCCCTGGCCAACCTCCCCCCTCCCCCACACCTTGCATTCCTTCACCCGCCCATGGTGCCTCCAAGATGACTCCAATTGTAAATAGACATTGGCAGGAAGACTTCTACAGTCTACCGGCAACGTCTGACCTGTCATGCTTGTAACCCTGGGGGGGAAAAATCATTTTTCTCTATGGAAAGAAAACCTCCTCTCTCTGGACCCTCTGAACCCCAGCCACTGGATTTCATTCCACTGCCACTTAGTAGGGGTCATCCAAACATCCTTGTATGTTTTCCGTGTGGGTTGAAGTCTTCCCTCGCTGCAAGCCTGATGTCCTCACCGTGGCACAGAGACTGTTAAAAAAACAAAATGTGTTTGCCACTTGGGGTCTACCTTCCACAGCCTCCCGTGTGATCAGATCAAGGCACCCGCTTCTCTGGGCAAATCCTACAATCCTTCACAAAAGCTCTTGTAAACTTTTTGGAACCGTCACTCGTCCAGTCACCCTCAATCATCAGGCAAGGTCGGCAGAACCGATGGAAAAACTGGACTCCAAGAAGAACAAGAATGACTTACATGGGGTTGAATGAACTGATGAATAGGATGACAATGTGTATGACTACTTGTGTAAAATAGGACTGCTTGGGGAAGCGGGGGATAGATAACTTAGGAGGTTGAGATGAACATATACACATTACTGTACATAAAGTAGGTAATCAACAAACACCTCCTACTATATAGCACAGGAAACTCTACTCACTACTTTGTAATAACGTATGAGAGAAAAGAATCTGAAAAAGAATATCTATATAAAGTATTTTGATATATATATATATATATAAAGAGAGAGAGAGAGAGAGAAAAACAGAGAGAGAGAGGGAGAGAGGGAGAGAGGGAGAGATTAGGACTGATTGTTAAATCTTTTGTTTTCCAGATACAAGGAAAAACAAAAACAAACAAACAAAACCCAATTTTCTTCTTTTATTTTTAAAGGGGGACGTCCATTTGGTAACTTATACCTCTGTCAGCAGGATAGAATCACTGATCTTTTTCTCCCTACTTTCCTTAATTCAGAAACTCTCAGGGAGGCTTCTTATTTCCCTGGCAATAGAGTTATTTGCATATGTTACTTGGAGGCCAAAATTATGTTTCCATAAAACGGGGATACACACTTGTGGATATGAAATTCTGGTCTTACTCACTTCCCTTAGGGTGTTGTTCTTAACCTGAAAACTGGACTGCATCCCGAAGTTTTTTGAGTTCCCTCCAATATCTGGCTACGACTCTCTCCATGAACGTTTTGCCATTTTCTCCCACCCTTTTGACTTGGCATCACTGAGAACTAAAACGGCCCTTTGCCTGAAGCCCTGCAAACGGAAGCTAGAGAACTTGACGAAAACCTTAGAGAAACGGCCACAACGGCTCCTATGGAAAAAGTCCTCGTTCCTGTTTCTGTGAGAGCCACTCTGAAATTTGAACCAAACACCCGACGACATCATCAGAGTTATTTCAAACTTCTAAAGTTGCTTCGACCCTGACATCTAGAAATCTCCTTGACTCAGAGACAGACAGACAGACAGACAGACAGACAGACAGACAGACAGACACACACACACACACACACACACACACACACACACACACACACACACACACACACACACGAGTCACCAGCTCAGCTTTAATATGTTCCAAGGAACTTTCAGAGGAGGGAACTGTTGGGCTCCAGAGTAGGCCGCCCCAAAATGTGCCTCCATGCTCTATTGCTTATTTTGAATTCAAGTGACCTAAGAACCGGCCAGCACAAGAGGGACACACTGGCCCTCCTTTCTGTCCTCCTGCGGAGGAAGATCTCAAGTGAAGACGTCTGCTTTCACGCGTGTCCATGATTCTCAAATGGTGTAGTGGGGTTTCCTGGGTTAGGAAAAGGAGGGGACTCCTTTTGCCTGGAAAAAAAGCCTGTTTCTCACACATCCTCCTCCCATCCCTTCCTCTCTCCCTCCTTCCCTCCCTGCAGTTTGGAGGGGGCAGCCTAAGGGTGGGGGAAATTGGGGAAAGAAAAAAGAAAAAGCCATTCATTAAAGAGAAGCTCGAGGCAAAGTCAAACGCTCCGACTTGACCGGAGAGCTTTCTGCATTTGAATGGAGCGATTGAACGAGGCCCTGCCGAATGAATCGTCCGGACCTCCCCTCCCCCGCTCCTGGCAAAGGTCAGTCCAGGGGACTTAGGAAGGAGCGCTGGAGAAGGAACGGGGGTGGGGGTGGGGGTGGGGGCGGGAACAACAGACAATAGCCGCTGCCTGCCTGCCTGCCTGCCCGCCCGCCGGGCTGAGGCCTGAGGGCTGAGGGCCACGCTGGCTCCTGCAACACAATCCCTTCCAGGAAACTGCTGTGATGACTATTTGGCAGTGAATGATCAAATCTGAACTCTCTTGGCCTATTTCTGCAAAAGGCCCGAGTCTCAGCTACGACAGATTCTCTGGATTTCTTGGCACATGGACTGACCCGCACCCTCCCATCCTGTCAGATCCTCCTTTGTACACACACCTCCACTGGAAGGGTTCTTTGGCCTCGTCCAGAAAACGAACAAGCAAGAACAAACACACAAACAGACTGAATTGATGTGTTGGTATTTGTTGGAAAGAAACATGCTCCTCTCACACACCTGAGGGCAGGAAGCGAAGGCAGGTTCTCAGCGGGGGGGGGGGGACGGGGAACCTGAACCGAGGTCGGTCAGCGGTCCCCCCCCAACCTCTCTCCCAGGTCACGTGGGCCTCCCCTCCCCGCCTCTCTCTACGCCCCCCTGCCCTGGTTCTGATATTTCACTTGGGAAACTTCTCTAGGCCGACCGAGATGCCAGCTTGCTGTCCTGCTGCTTCATGTCCATCTCTACCAGCCGTGCCCAAAAGGCACGTGAAATCATGGACAGCAAATAGCGCCCCCAGAGCTGTGTGTGTGTGTGTGTGTGTGTGTGCGTGTGCGTGTGCGTGTGCGTGTGCGTGTGCGCGCGCGCGCCAATTTTCCAGGAAGCGGTGAGGGAGCAAAGGGAGGGCTGGGTGAAGGAATCCTGGGTGCCTGTCATCGCACACCCCGCAGAGCACCATTTATTTCCTTCTCCATGTCTGAAAGACACTTAGTCCTCATTTCAGCAACTTGATGGTGATTCCCCTTCTAAATACGTGACAAAACCTATGAAGTACTGGACTCATTGAATCTGTAACTGCTAACAGGGCCCAAGGAGTTTTCAATCGATGGCAGGAAAAGAAATGATCCTGAACATAAAACTGCCAAGAATTCCTATAGATGGAGTTATCATGGACCGACTTCTGGTGATACGTGCCATGGGGGCTCCCAATTGACAAACCGGAATGGGATAGGTAGACCCAGTCATCCCATGTTTTACCTCAAGCTGGAGAAGCAGAGAATATCATCTAAAAGCCTACCTTCATGGCGTCTCAGTGCTCAGGGCTCTTCCTTCTCGGGGATCTCGTGTTCTGTAGGGATAATTCACGTGCTGGGGCAGTAGGTTCCCAATATCAGCTTGTGAAATGGATTAAATGATGTCTTCCTTTTAAAAAGATAAAGATTATTTGGAAAAGTTATTAATAGTGAACACATGATGTTATCCTCTCTGATCTATAAACTAGAGTTGACCGTTGAACAACCAACATGGAGGGTTACGGGTGCCGAGCCCACGCACTGTGAAAATCCATGGATAACTTCACAGTCAGGGCCCTGTATCTGCGCTTCCACCTCCGGGGACTCAGCAACCACAGATCCTGCAGTGCCATAGTGCACGGCTATGGAAAACATCCACCTATGAGTCACACACACACACGCACACACGCACATGCACAGGTTTCAACTTTGTTGTGTTAATTCTTGTGGCCACTCATCCTTGACATGTGCGTGCATACCTATTTGAACAGTAATGTAACAGGTAACCCCCATCACTTGTGTTCTACTTTTTTACTGACCATTGAAACTTAGTTCCTGATTGACCCTAGGGTTTGTAATTATGTTTACAACTTCATAAAAATAGAAAGTCCCTCACTGATCGACAGCGAGTGTATGAAAGGAAAATTGACCCATTCTGACTCAGGGCAACTTTTCCTGGTTTTGAAAGACACACACCCATTCGGTAGTGCTTACGTATGTCCAAGTACTGATCCACTGAAGTGGGGTTGCTTTCTTTCTTGGTACCAAACTTTGCATTCTCAAAATACTTCACCATCTACCTATTTATGCTGTAGATTGGTAGTAATAGACAATCTCCAAACGTCTGAACCTTGTCTCAATCGTGGGGCTCACACATTCTTTATAGAGTCAGTATATTCCCAGCATTCATTTCTTGATGTGAACTAGGTGAGGAATTTGCCATTGTGACGTTAGAATTGGCACCTCCTTGGTGTGAGGACACCAAGGGATAAGGCACCACTGAAGAATGTCCTTCCTTCACCATGCTGAGACTATTTTATTCAGTGTGAATCCTCTCATGTCCTACAAGTGCTGGCTCCATGGCGAATGGGATTCTCCCATGCATTGCATCGGATTTCTTCTACAGCGGTGATTATGTGGTCTGGCCCAAGACGACGGCCTGCTGTCCTCCTAGTAAAGCTTGTGCTGCCTTCCCTACCGCGTCAGGGATGCATCCCACTCTGAGCTGTCTGTGTGTGCTGAGGCTGGAGCGCCAACTGAAGGTTCTTCCACCGTGGTTCCAGGCTTAGGGTTTCTCCCCACATGATTTTCCTCGGCTTAAAGAGGGTAATTTCTGGCTGAAGGCTCTACCTCACTGATCTCAGACACAGGGTTTCTGCTGTGTGTGACTTCCCTGGTGTTTATAAGGACGAGTGCACTGGGTAATGTCTTACAAGATGTGTCAGGAAAACTACTTTCTCAGGGGAGTCTGCGGTGGGCATTACCTGCCCTTCTCCCCTAGTGGCCAGGCTTCTCTCCACACTGACTCGAATGAGCCTGGAGCCCACCTGGATTCAGGACTCTGGGAAATCCTCTTGCATCCTCCTCATCTCTCCTCCTGCTCCAGCTGTGAAAGCACATCTGATTGGTGCAGCCGATAACTTGTTTCGTGGGAAACATGGACCTGGATTTGGAGCCCTGCGTTGGAACCTGCGTGTGGTCTTCAGGTTCACGTCAGGAGGAGGAGCGAGGCGAACGAACGTTAAAGAGCAGCACCACGGGGAAGGGCGTCCTGAGCACGGGGAAGTACTCCCAGCCCTTCCCCAGAGCAGGAGGGACGCTGACTTTGGGCTCAGGTATTCAGGAACTGTCTGCTGATGCTCAGGCCCCAGACCAGAAACAGACTGTGAAATCCTTTGTTTTTCTAACGAGGGTGAATCCATTGTTCCATAGTGGATCGAACATTATTTTCAGAAAAACATATTCAATAACATCAGCTCCCTCGGAAGGCCAACCACCCCCCACCCCACCCCCCAACCCCACCCCCCCATCCTCATGAACTCTCTTTTAAAGGGAAAATGTCTGCTATGATGACGACTGTTGTGCCACACTCTGCCACGGTTTCAAGAGCAGAGGAGCTGGTTAGGAACTACCTATCACGTTGATCCATCCACTGGATGCAGGCGTGCCATGAGGTGAGTGTCCTGCACTGTTCTGAGTGTTAGATATGGAGCAGAAAGGAAGACGTGTGATTGTGGCCAGAAATTGTCCATCCTGGTGGGATCCTGAAAAAAAAAAAAAAAATTAAAAAGAAAGAAAGAAAGAAAGAAGCACATCCCCTTCAGGCAGATGTGGATGCTCTGTAAGTGTATAGGCATCGGCGTGGTGGGGGGCAGAATACGCAAAGCTCCTCTGGGTAATCTTTTATCAGATAAATGGCTGTGGACAGACTCACCCATGGACACCAGATAACTGAGGTCCTCCAGCAGCACAGCTCTAGACAGCGTCCCCTGGAATTTGCTCATCAGGGCGCACTCTTCCTGGGTGAAGGTCGCACACACCCTTGAGACTCACTGATATTTAAAGACATGGTGGATATTCTGGCTCGGCCTGCGCCATCCCCACAATGTCCAAAGGTGACGGTCGAGATGACAAAACTGGAGAAAGACAGGTGTGTCTATCGCAAGCTCAGACACTGTTTGAGGTGCAGTTGACTATTCCCTTGGGTTGACTTGACACGTGCCTTTCAGATGCATCACGGAGATACGCACACTCCTGACTCAGGGTGACCTCATCGCAAGGGGATATGACATGAGGGGTGTTGAGCAATAACCCGGACCTTACACACGCACACGCACACACACACACCCCCCCCACACCCCCCCACACCCCCCCCACACACACACAAAAGAGGTTCGCGGGAGTAAAAGGTTAACGTTACCTCTGTTGACACCCACGACTGTACCTAGTTGTCACGAGACAGGAAGCTCAACTATACATTTAACCCTTATCTGTTCCTGTGCTTTCTTGCAGAAAATCCTCCTGCGCTTCTTTCGCCTCGTGGAAGCGCTTGCTCTTCCCCATAGGTAGCCACCGTGGAACCAGCTGCTGCTGATCCAAGAATTTGGAGGATTTCCGGAAATGATCAGTGATCCCGAGACAGACTCTCCCTTCCGTGATCAAAGCGACTCGGGGAGCTGTCTCTCGCCCCCCCCCCCCCCCGCCCCCACATCCCCACCCCCCACCCCCACCCCGCACACCGCCTTCTCCCTTGTGTACAAGCTATGTCTTTTCATTAAAACGTTTTGCCTTGTTAGCCTTAGAGTCTTGTGGAAGCGATCTTCATTTCTATGGTACTGCTGTGCAAGAATCTGGAAAGGGCCCGGTAACGGGTATGTCTGTAGCTCCCTCCTAGAGCTGGCCTGTGTCTACGTACGGATCCGAGTGCCACAGTTAACTTGTGAAAGAGCTCTCTTGAACTGGCTTAGAAGGAAGCACTCCCGAATTCAGTCCACTAGAAAGGGACCCGCCCGAAGGTTTTTGCAAGTTCACGTGATCTAGGATGAACCCTTCAGCCGAGATATAGCCAAGGTCAAGGGATGGGTTTTATGAAACTAGGCAGGTCTTTAGCGTGATCAGCATTCGAGGTCAACCTTTTCTTCTATCTACGTCGACCCCAAATCCAATAAGTTCACGGGAGTGAACCGAATTCGTCAGCAAGAAAAAGAACTTGGGGGGTGATGGCTGACGTCGTCTAAAGTCTCAGGAGATGTTCACGGGTCATCTCATCGTCATGGGATTTAGAACAAGTGATTTCGATAGCTCTAGGTGGAGGAACTCCTTAAGAAAGGTTATGTGTTGTGGTATGTATGTCTACTTAAAAAGAGTTTCTCCCAGACCTTTGGGGTCACTTTAGAAACTTTAGAGTTGGCGTAAGTGGAATGATGGGGAATTCGTGGAACGTCTAGATCGTTTCCAAAGATAACCTATGGAAACGTTCTTGGCTCAACAAGTCTCAGTGGACCTACTTCTGTCTCTTTATTACAGAAGGAACTGTAAAACTAAAACTAACTGTAAAACTAAAGATGTTTCGATGTATGACTCCACACCTCTGGCATCACTTTGGGGGAAAGAAATTTTGAAAAAGTGACGCTGTGTGAAAATGTATGCTTCTAGACATGATGGAATGGAATCATCCATTTGCCGGTCCAGAAACACTGGTGTCACGGACCCCGTTCACCGTGGCTTCCTAGTTCCTGTTCATGACCGATTCAGGTTTCTAAGGGTTCTGAATTCTGATTGTCTTTTTCTTGTTTTCTTCTCCATTCTTGTCTCAAAGAACTTTACGTTCCAGAAATATATTTTACTTACCAAATCACAGATTGTCCGTTTGTTACAAAAACTTTTAGGTTGAGAGATTTTCTCTTTCTTTCTTTCTTTCTTTCTTTTTCTTTCTTTCTTTCTTTCTTTCTTTCTTTCTTTCTTTCTTTCTTTCTTTCTTTCTTTCTTTCTTTCTCTTTTTCTCTTTTTCTCTTTCTTTCTTTCTTTCTTTTCTCTTTCTTTCTTTCTTTCTTTCTTTCTTTCTTTCTTTCTTTCTTTCTTTCTTTCTTTCTTTCTTCTCTTCTCTTCTCTTCTCTCTCTCTCTCTCTCTCTCTCTCTCTCTCTCTCTCTCTCTCTCTCTTCTTTCTTTCTTCCCCCAAGTCTGTGCATTGTGTTTCTTTCACTTTGTTCTGTTCCTAGGTACTAAGGATTTCTTTTTAATGTCATTAGCTTAAATAAGGGGCTTTGCATTTTTTGGCGAAAGCACCAGAAAAATATTTTCTCATTAAGGGTCGGAATGTTGTTTGCCGGTGATGAGGCTCTCCTTCTGCCAGATGACTGACGATTGGATGGAGGAATATAGTACACATGAGTATGTTCACGAACACATACTGACGTTTCAGAGGACCTTAAATTAAAAACAGAGACCCTGGGCTTTCCTGGTGGCGCAGTGGTTGAGAATCTGCCTGCTGATGCAGGGGACACGGGTTCGGGCCCTGGTCTGGGAAGATCCCACATGTCGCGGAGCAACTAGGCCCGTGAGCCACAATTACTGAGCCTGCGCGTCTGGAGCCTGTGCTCTGCAACAAGAGAGGCCGCGATAGTGAAGAGGCCCGCGTACCGTGATGAAGAGTGGCCCCCGCTTGCCGCAACTGGAGAAGGCCCTTGCACAGAAACGAAGACCCAACACAGCCAAGAATAAAAATTTTTTAAAAATTAAAAAAAAAACACCAGAGACCCCCCTCGCCTCCCCCCTCCCCGCCCTGTAAAATTCATCTGAAGTGGAGAAAAAAACCTTGCTAAAAATCCTTTTCCTTTTCATTCGATCAACATGGTGCATGGATTTCCTAGCAGAAACTTAAGCGAGGTGCATGTTCATCGTTCAGCAGAATTCTAATTTTCTAGTTCTAAGGAAAACTGCTAAAACGAATGAGGATAACACCTTCCCATGCAATCCTTAGGGAAAGCTCCCACCCAATTGAGTGAAAGGAAACTTGGTTTGGAAACAAACGAGTCTTCATTTGGCGACCTTTGGTAGAAATGAGGTGAGGGAGGGAGGGAGGGAGGGAGGGAAGGAGGGGGAGAGAGAGAGAGAGAGAGAGAGAGAGAGAGAGAGAGAGAGAGAGAGAGAGAGAGAGAGGAGAGAGGTGTCTCACTTTCCATGGTTCCAGTGTGTACACATTTCAATGACTAGGTGAAATCGCACCAAGAGCCTAACTACGTGTTTCGAATGTCAGTTTCCACAATTGATGAACGGTAGCTGCGTGAAGTCCAAAGTTTGCTGCTGCCTGTTCAGTCTGCAATGACTCCACAAATAACAAACGTGCGTGCCCCGTGTCCAGTGACCGATCCTCTTTCAGAGCCTGTCGGTGATTGCCTGGTGTGTATGTGTCTGTTTTCCGGGTCACACGCAGTGTGTCGTGGTGTTGTCCCCAGCCCCGGTCTCCCCCGTCCGTGGAAAATAAAAAGAAAGAATTGCCCGAGGACGACGAAAGTGCGGCTAAGAAACCCAAAATGATGACACTGGAAGTCCACTTGGATGGGGTTAGGAGACACCTGAGCATGCCTAGGACAACACTGTCACCGTGTGAGAGACCAGCGCAAGGAGAGCTGAAGAATACAAAGAAGAAAAAGGAGGAGGGGGGAGGGGGGAGGGGGGGGAGGACAGGCTGAAGATGTCTCCAGGCGATGACGTTGGTGAAAACGTTCCCATTCAGAAAAGCACTTCGAGAGATAGTTCTGGACCCACAGAGCACAAAGGGTTATCGTGTTGGAGGCTGATCTTCAGTTAGGGGAACAACAAACAAACAAACAGAAAAACAAACAAAAAATAGGACTGCTTATCCAGAGGTAGAAAAGATACCACGCCAAGAAGGCGAGCACTGTTGAAAACTGCTGTTCCTAGGATTTTACAAAATGAATCAGATGCTTTCATGTCGATGCTTTCCATGACAGTCCACTAAATAAATCGTAGTTTGGCTCTTTTTATATTCTCTACCTTTTAAATGGTGAGTGAGTAAGAGAGTTTTTAAATGTTTTGATACGATTTTTTATTTTTCCCCCCCTTTTGGTACGATTTTTGAATGTCGTGGGACAACGGTATTTTTCCCCCGTGGAGGTGAACAAGATTGCTTTTTTGAGCTTCAGCTTTCAGGGTCATTTTAGGGTCCTGAACTGCCCTGCCCAGTGAGCCCTGTGTGTCGTTGTGCCCCTTTAGAAGTGCTGGTGCTTGATGACATCATGATATCGAAATCTTGATTGTTGACTTACAAAACCACTGTTGGGAGTTTGTTTGTTGCCTTAATCTCCCTTACCTATTGCACTCACGTGACTGTCCACTCTTTGTCTCTCTGTTTCTCTCTCTCTCCCTCTCTCTCCCTCTCTCTCCCTCTCTCTCCCTCTCTCTCCTCTCTCTCTCTCTCTCTCTCTCTCTCTCTCTCTCTCTCTCTCTCTCTCTCTCTCATAGATATACACGTACGGACACAGAGAGCGCTAACAGTGTGTCCGTACCTATAGCTACATAGGTGTGGGTGTTGATACAGATAGACATGTTACATGTCTTCTTCACCCCCTCCGTGGGCACTTAGTGGAGTTACTGGGTCGCATGGTAGTTTTGTGTGCAGTGTTTTGAGGGACTTCCGTACTGTTTTCCATACTGCTGTCTTTTGTCGGAGAGCCATTCTGTCACCCGCCAGGTGACATCTCTGAGTCCTCCAGCATGCCACGGTGGTGGTGGTCTCTCTCAGCTTGAAAAATACGTGTTCGATCAGGAGCCACTTTTTCTGCCTTTACGAACTTGCTGTCGCAACTCCAGATCCTGGGCCTGTCCGAATATCTTTGTCAAGAGAAATGCGTGCGCTTCTTTGGTTCCCCATTTATTTTTCTTAACTAAAAAAATGTTTTGTGTTTCATTTTTGTTTGTTTTGTTGTTGTGTTTCCGTTTTGCTTTGTTTTTTTTACTAAAAAAAGTTGTTTTCTTTCCTTTCTTTTTTTTTTTTTCTCCTAATTAATGAACATGTTCTGTTCGGGCCTCCTGCCCACTTTTCTCACTGGGTTGCTTGTTTTCTGGAGGCTGAATTGTGTGAGGCCTCGGTCTGTTTTGGATAGGCTCCCCTTACGGGATATGCTTGGGCTTGTCCTAGGCCTTTATAGGTCCATGTATACGTGCGCCACGAGCATAGGTAATACGTGTATGTATGTTATCCGTGCGTGCTTTTTCCTTTGTTTTCAAGGCCAGAGTAGTTCTACAGCTTGACTTCTTTGCTGGTATGGTTTGGTGTGGTCTTGGTGGGACTACGGTTGGTTGTCGATACTTACCGCACTCCACACACACACACCCCCACCCCCACGCACACGCACCCGCTCGCGCTCAGAGTGTTGCATTGTGTAGATGTACCGGAACTCAGCTTCTTTAGTGGATGGCTATGGACTCCACCCTCGCCCCCTGCCCCCCCACCCCCACCCGCCCGCATTCCCCCAACCCCCGCCTGCCTCACCCCCCCCCCCCCCCCCGCCCGTGGTTGTGGTCAGTCCATTTTGAAATCCATGTTCTCGTGACCGCAAGTGCATTTCCCCCCCACCCACGCACCCATGTGTTGTCTTTGGACTTTGTCGCCGTCTAGGCACAGATAGATGTTTATTTCCACTTGTGTGGGGGTCAGAGTGTATCCTTCCTTTCCTTTCTAGCTTCTGGGCTTTGCGTGTCTGCTTCCGAAAGACCTCCTCCGTTCGAGAAAGGATGCATTCCTGCGTTGTTCTCTGAGCGCTGGCCTGGTTTCGGTTTGCCAGTCCCCGCCTTCCCTTCCTCCCTCCCTCCCTCCGTCCGGGCAGCCGGGGATCTTGCTCGTGCCCCTCTGGGCAGCCCGTGCCAGCCTCCCCGGGCACCGCCGGCGTCTCCGTGGGATTTCCCCCCGCCCAGGAATCGCGTGGGGAGCGCGTCTCCTCCGAGGCAGCCTCCCGGCGACATCTTCCCGGCTTCCCCCGCCCCCCCACCCCGTCTGCTGCCGGGGTCGCGCCGTGTCGTGCCGACCCGGGGGCTAGCTCCGAGACGGACGCCTCGGGGCCGCGCCAGACGCCCGCCGCCTCGCCCCGGGCTGAGCTCGGGCGTTTGGGCGGCCCGGCGGCGCTGCAGCGTCCTCGGTGGCCGGCCGGCGACCGGGATCCGGCCCGGGGACGTTGGAGCCGGTTGTCAGGAGCCACCTGGCGGCCGCTTTTATATTGTCCCTTGTCTCTGGAGCTCCGGCGACCTTCGTGAGGGCTGTGACTCGGCCGCCGGGCCCGAGGCAGATTTCCGGGAGCCAGGCGACGCTGGTGGCGACTGTCCCGGTGGCGCCCAGGCGTGGGCGCCTCCTGCTGTCGCTTGAGATTGGGCGTGCAGGTCTGTGAGGGTGGGACCGTCGCCGCGCTCTCGAGCCGGTTTGAGGGGCCGCCTGGCTTGGTCGACCAGCATCCGCCCGCGCCCCTCCGGCCGCGGGGACCGACCCGGCCATCCGACCCGACCTGGGCCGGGCCGCCGCGGTGGGAAGGGAGAGGGTCTTTCGCGCCCTCCGGAGCGCCTGTGGATGGGCGGTCGGGCCTTCTCCTGGCTCACCCTTCGGAGTGTTCGTTCCCCGACCCCCTCCCTCCCCGGGTCCCCACAGCGCCCCGCTCCGGAGGTGGGGACCGGCCCGGGCCCGTGCGTTTAGGCCGGTGGAGGGCGCGCGTGGGTCCCGGTGGTCGGATTCTTTCTGACCGATGTTTTTCCGAGTCGGACTCCAGAGGTGGGGACCGGCCTGGGCCGCGAGGGGTGACCCGGAGAGACCGGCAAGGGCCAACACGGGTGCGGTCCCTCGTGGGCTCCGGTCGCCTGGGAGGCGCCTCCCTGGGAAAATGTTTTCAAGTCCCCCTGGGTCCGGGGACGTGGACGGACCGGGCCCTGCTCGCGCGGGTGGCCGGGGAGGGCGCACCCGGCCCTTCAGCGTGCCCACGTGGGTTCCCGGTCGGCGGACGCGACTTTTTCTCACCCTGCCCCGCCCCCTCCTCCACCGCGAGTCCCCGCCGGGGGGTGGGGACCGGCCCGAGCCTTACTGGGTGGCCCGGATAGGGCGGCCTGGGCCCGGGCGCGGTCCCTCGTGGGGCCCGCTCGTCGGAGGCGGCCGAGTGGGATATTTCTTTTTCTCTAACCAAGTCCTCGCCCGGAGACTCGGAGGGACCGGTACCTGCCCGCGCGGGCGAACTGGGGAGGGCGACCCCGGCCCGCTCGCTGCCTCTCCCACGTTTTCCCGCCCCTCCCGCCCCGCCCCGCCCCGCCCCGCCCCGCCCCCACTTTGCCACCACGCTCCTCGGGTCGACCAGATGGCCCCGAGAGCTCCGGGACTGGTGTGGATGGGGAAGTGTTGGGGACAGGTGGCGGGACCGAGGTCCCGGGGACCACCCCTGCGATTCGTGGATGGGCCCCGCTGCCGGGCGTCGTGATTTTTTTCGCCCGAAATGGGCCTTTTTTGCCACCAGGTAGGTGCTGACACGGTCTTCCTTGGCGTCTGTCGCTGAGGACTTGGGGACTCCGGACGCATGCAGGGCTCTGGGCTTGGGACTGCCGCCTGGCACCCGAACCGGCCCTTGCCGCTTGAGCCGCCCGCCTGGGCCTGCGCGCCGGCTCTCGTGTGTGCGCCCGGCTGACCCGGCCCGCGGTGCCGCCTCCGGTCTCTGGCTCACCCGAGGGCGGCGGGGCGAGGTGGCGCGTGGGTCTTCCACCCCGTGTGACTCCCACCCCCCGCCGCAGGCACCCGGTGGTGGCTGAGACGGCCCCACCCCGCAGGCTCCGTGCCACGTGTCAGGCGTTCTCCTGGCGGGGTCGTCGGCCAGTGTTGCCTGAGAGAAAGAAAAGGAGGTGGTAGGGGGGGGGCTGGGGCTGCGGCTGCCGGTGAGGCTGAAGCAGGCTCCTCGGATGATGGTCCTCACCGTGCCCCTCCCCTTCGGGGCTTTCTGGCCCCTGGCTCGCTGGATTGACTGATCGATGTGGTGATGTCGCGCTCTCCTGGGCCGGACCTAAGTCGCGCTAGACGAGGGACGGACGTTCCTGGCGAACGGGACCGCTCTTCTCGTTCTGTCCGCGGGCCCCTCGCCTCTCTTTTCACACCCTCCCGGCCTGTCGAGGGGTGTGGGGGAAGGCAGGGGTGGTGGTCTCCGGCCCTGACCCTCGGTCTCCCGCCCCCTGCCTCATGGCGCGGGCGGGTCCGTGGTCCTCGGACGCAGCAGACACTCTCGCTTCGCCTCCTTGGCGTGTGCCTCGCGAGCGGTCCTCCCCGCGTCGTTGGGGGGGGCCGTCCCGCCGCTGCGCTGCGCGCCCCTGCTGGCGCGTGAGCGTGCCTTGCTTGGCCGTCGGTGGTGCCCCTGGAGCGCTCCAGGTTGTCCCTCAGGTGCCCGAGGCCGAGCGGTGGTGTCGTTCCCTTTTCCCAGCGTGCTCCTCGGGTCCCCACCGCGGTGGTGTGTCCCCTGAGTGGCTCTCTTGGGGGGGGGGTCGAGACGGTAAGGGAGGCGTGCCTCTGTTTCCCCCCCTCGGTGGGGGGCCGGGTGCCGCCTCGTCGCGGTCGTCCCCCAACGGCTGTGCTGTTGGGGGGATCGTGTTGGGCCGGGGGGC
>NW_027175365.1:355000-361302 GCF_028021215.1 Eschrichtius robustus
CATCGTTCATAGTGTAAATGCTGTGAGAAGATAAGCTTTTCAAAATAAAATTCTCCCTGCCTTTCTTTCCCAAGGACACCATGAACACCTACTGTCATGTGCAGTGCTTATTGACCCACCTGGAGGAGAGGACCCTCTCCGACAGACCCAGGAACTCATTTGTTCTGAGTCATCGAGGAGAGGGTGTTTGGTTCTGTGTTTTAAACTGGTGGGCCAATGACACATCACCTCCTAGTAAGCCATCAGGTTCACCGGTTCGGTGGCATGAAGTACATTTACATCCTCCTTGAGTTTGACTTTGAAAGTCTTGGGGCCCTGAGTAGGCCACCCCCAAATGTGCCTCCGTGGCATAGGGATGTTTTGGAATTTGAGTGACAACACCACGAGAGGGACACTCTGACTCTCCTTTACTTCTCCCCTCTGAAATCAGGAAGAAAATCTCTCACGTGAAAGGGGAGGGGGGCGGGAGGTGTAGAGATCATGACGAACTGAACTGCTTTCATGTCTCATGAAATGTTCACGAATCATCCAAGTAGGATTGCTCATAACAGAGGACATAGATGTTGACGAGATAAGAATGTTTAAGGGGAACTTTTCCCCCAATGATTGTTTTCCACAGGCCGACTTCAAGACTTTCCAACATCTCTGGTCATCTCTAGGCTTAGAGGTTGGCTAAGTGCCCTGACAGGGTGAAACCTCAGCGAGTGTCTACATCATCTCCACATAAGATAAAATACTGAAATGTTCATGGCTCCACAAGTCTAAGGGTCTCCCTGCTTTGGACCTTTTACGGAGGAGAGACTGAGCATGTTTGGTTCCATGCCTAGATAGATCTTGTGCTTTAGGGAAAGACTGTACTAGGTAGGAGCCTAGACTTCTACAAAGTATTCCATGTTCACACTGTTCACTGTGGTTGGCTTCCTTACTTTCACTGAAGAGGAAAAAAAAAAAAAAAAGACAGTGTCCAAGGACGAGGCATTCTAAAGAAGGAACGTGTGTGGTCCAAGCTACCTGATGTTGCCATCGTCACGGTAGGAAGAGGACTTTTTTTGGGGGGGGAGGGGGGAGGCAAAGTAGAAGGTGTATGGAGATAAGGTTTGGGGGAAGGAGAAAGAGATTTTTGTCCTAAAGGTAGTCATTTATCAATGGAAAAGAAAGAAAACAAGGGACAAGCTAAAAATGGGCACAGACAGTTGGAAAAGGTGTGTGAAGAAAAGTGTCTTTGGAAAGGAATTGGATCCGTGGTCAGGACTGGATAAGATGAGGGTGGATTCAAAGACAGAAATGAGTTTTTGTATCAACATGAAACCAGTGCAAAATTAGAATTTAGTTGTCTCTCTCTGTTAAAAGGACCAGGTTTGGGTTTAGGGTTTGGGTTTTTCTTCTATCGGTCTGCTCTGCCCATCATGAGAGATTAGATTAGATTAGGAAAGGTTTTTTCCTTTATCTTTAAGGAGAGAGAGAAAGAAAGAAAGAGAGAGAGAGAGAGAGAGAGAGAGAGAGAAAGAGAGAGAGAGAGAGAAAGAAAGAGAGAGAGAGAAAGAAAGAAAAGAAAAAGAAAGAAAGAAAGAAAGAAAGAAAGAAAGAAAGAAAGAAAGAAAGAAAGAAAGAAAGGAAGAAAGGCTTATGTCTTTGTCAAAAGTCATCACTTATTTTCTAGGTTGCCTTTATCAGGTCTTGGAGGACTCACATCAACTTAGTCCTCTCGATATTCAAAGAACCAGGTTTGGCTCAGAACTGAAGAAGAAGCTTCTCTCTCTGCCTAGCAAGTCTTTCCTTGGGATGTTGGTGACATGGCTAACGAAGCACTGTTTCACAGTGACCTATCAGATTAAGTGCTTTACAATCTTTTGGATATTTTGGACACATTTGCTCAAAAATTGAAGGACAGATGAAGTCCTTTGGACTTCGAACGCACTTTGAGATAGGATCCAGGAGGAGAGGGCCCTCAAAATAGCTCAAAAATGTGTTCTCTCTCCTGAGAAATGAGAGAGATGAAACTGAGTAAGTTTCTTGGAGAGGTTCGATGACACGGGAAAGTGTTGTCAAAGAGGAAGGAACAACGTGAAGTCTTCTTTGGCTTGTGTCTGTACACCGATGTGTTCTAACTGTTCCAGAAATGATGGGATCTTTCTTCCTGGAAGTCTTCTCTGCCCTGGCATAAAGTGTTGTCTGTTATCGTCAAAATGGAGGCTCACACGAAAGGGGCTGAACCCAGTATCAGGGAGATGTTCTAACCGACTTTCACGCCAAGGCAGTAACAACAGCCTGTGGAAAGATGGTGGGGGTGGCGGGGCACACGTGGATCAGGTCCATTCTGTCCTTTCAACAGCCGGTCGGGGCTATGGCAGACGGGAGACGTTGGCCCAGCCGGTTGCTCCCTGGCCAACCTCCCCCCTCCCCCACACCTTGCATTCCTTCACCCGCCCATGGTGCCTCCAAGATGACTCCAATTGTAAATAGACATTGGCAGGAAGACTTCTACAGTCTACCGGCAACGTCTGACCTGTCATGCTTGTAACCCTGGGGGGGAAAAATCATTTTTCTCTATGGAAAGAAAACCTCCTCTCTCTGGACCCTCTGAACCCCAGCCACTGGATTTCATTCCACTGCCACTTAGTAGGGGTCATCCAAACATCCTTGTATGTTTTCCGTGTGGGTTGAAGTCTTCCCTCGCTGCAAGCCTGATGTCCTCACCGTGGCACAGAGACTGTTAAAAAAACAAAATGTGTTTGCCACTTGGGGTCTACCTTCCACAGCCTCCCGTGTGATCAGATCAAGGCACCCGCTTCTCTGGGCAAATCCTACAATCCTTCACAAAAGCTCTTGTAAACTTTTTGGAACCGTCACTCGTCCAGTCACCCTCAATCATCAGGCAAGGTCGGCAGAACCGATGGAAAAACTGGACTCCAAGAAGAACAAGAATGACTTACATGGGGTTGAATGAACTGATGAATAGGATGACAATGTGTATGACTACTTGTGTAAAATAGGACTGCTTGGGGAAGCGGGGGATAGATAACTTAGGAGGTTGAGATGAACATATACACATTACTGTACATAAAGTAGGTAATCAACAAACACCTCCTACTATATAGCACAGGAAACTCTACTCACTACTTTGTAATAACGTATGAGAGAAAAGAATCTGAAAAAGAATATCTATATAAAGTATTTTGATATATATATATATATATAAAGAGAGAGAGAGAGAGAGAAAAACAGAGAGAGAGAGGGAGAGAGGGAGAGAGGGAGAGATTAGGACTGATTGTTAAATCTTTTGTTTTCCAGATACAAGGAAAAACAAAAACAAACAAACAAAACCCAATTTTCTTCTTTTATTTTTAAAGGGGGACGTCCATTTGGTAACTTATACCTCTGTCAGCAGGATAGAATCACTGATCTTTTTCTCCCTACTTTCCTTAATTCAGAAACTCTCAGGGAGGCTTCTTATTTCCCTGGCAATAGAGTTATTTGCATATGTTACTTGGAGGCCAAAATTATGTTTCCATAAAACGGGGATACACACTTGTGGATATGAAATTCTGGTCTTACTCACTTCCCTTAGGGTGTTGTTCTTAACCTGAAAACTGGACTGCATCCCGAAGTTTTTTGAGTTCCCTCCAATATCTGGCTACGACTCTCTCCATGAACGTTTTGCCATTTTCTCCCACCCTTTTGACTTGGCATCACTGAGAACTAAAACGGCCCTTTGCCTGAAGCCCTGCAAACGGAAGCTAGAGAACTTGACGAAAACCTTAGAGAAACGGCCACAACGGCTCCTATGGAAAAAGTCCTCGTTCCTGTTTCTGTGAGAGCCACTCTGAAATTTGAACCAAACACCCGACGACATCATCAGAGTTATTTCAAACTTCTAAAGTTGCTTCGACCCTGACATCTAGAAATCTCCTTGACTCAGAGACAGACAGACAGACAGACAGACAGACAGACAGACAGACAGACACACACACACACACACACACACACACACACACACACACACACACACACACACACACACGAGTCACCAGCTCAGCTTTAATATGTTCCAAGGAACTTTCAGAGGAGGGAACTGTTGGGCTCCAGAGTAGGCCGCCCCAAAATGTGCCTCCATGCTCTATTGCTTATTTTGAATTCAAGTGACCTAAGAACCGGCCAGCACAAGAGGGACACACTGGCCCTCCTTTCTGTCCTCCTGCGGAGGAAGATCTCAAGTGAAGACGTCTGCTTTCACGCGTGTCCATGATTCTCAAATGGTGTAGTGGGGTTTCCTGGGTTAGGAAAAGGAGGGGACTCCTTTTGCCTGGAAAAAAAGCCTGTTTCTCACACATCCTCCTCCCATCCCTTCCTCTCTCCCTCCTTCCCTCCCTGCAGTTTGGAGGGGGCAGCCTAAGGGTGGGGGAAATTGGGGAAAGAAAAAAGAAAAAGCCATTCATTAAAGAGAAGCTCGAGGCAAAGTCAAACGCTCCGACTTGACCGGAGAGCTTTCTGCATTTGAATGGAGCGATTGAACGAGGCCCTGCCGAATGAATCGTCCGGACCTCCCCTCCCCCGCTCCTGGCAAAGGTCAGTCCAGGGGACTTAGGAAGGAGCGCTGGAGAAGGAACGGGGGTGGGGGTGGGGGTGGGGGCGGGAACAACAGACAATAGCCGCTGCCTGCCTGCCTGCCTGCCCGCCCGCCGGGCTGAGGCCTGAGGGCTGAGGGCCACGCTGGCTCCTGCAACACAATCCCTTCCAGGAAACTGCTGTGATGACTATTTGGCAGTGAATGATCAAATCTGAACTCTCTTGGCCTATTTCTGCAAAAGGCCCGAGTCTCAGCTACGACAGATTCTCTGGATTTCTTGGCACATGGACTGACCCGCACCCTCCCATCCTGTCAGATCCTCCTTTGTACACACACCTCCACTGGAAGGGTTCTTTGGCCTCGTCCAGAAAACGAACAAGCAAGAACAAACACACAAACAGACTGAATTGATGTGTTGGTATTTGTTGGAAAGAAACATGCTCCTCTCACACACCTGAGGGCAGGAAGCGAAGGCAGGTTCTCAGCGGGGGGGGGGGGACGGGGAACCTGAACCGAGGTCGGTCAGCGGTCCCCCCCCAACCTCTCTCCCAGGTCACGTGGGCCTCCCCTCCCCGCCTCTCTCTACGCCCCCCTGCCCTGGTTCTGATATTTCACTTGGGAAACTTCTCTAGGCCGACCGAGATGCCAGCTTGCTGTCCTGCTGCTTCATGTCCATCTCTACCAGCCGTGCCCAAAAGGCACGTGAAATCATGGACAGCAAATAGCGCCCCCAGAGCTGTGTGTGTGTGTGTGTGTGTGTGTGCGTGTGCGTGTGCGTGTGCGTGTGCGTGTGCGCGCGCGCGCCAATTTTCCAGGAAGCGGTGAGGGAGCAAAGGGAGGGCTGGGTGAAGGAATCCTGGGTGCCTGTCATCGCACACCCCGCAGAGCACCATTTATTTCCTTCTCCATGTCTGAAAGACACTTAGTCCTCATTTCAGCAACTTGATGGTGATTCCCCTTCTAAATACGTGACAAAACCTATGAAGTACTGGACTCATTGAATCTGTAACTGCTAACAGGGCCCAAGGAGTTTTCAATCGATGGCAGGAAAAGAAATGATCCTGAACATAAAACTGCCAAGAATTCCTATAGATGGAGTTATCATGGACCGACTTCTGGTGATACGTGCCATGGGGGCTCCCAATTGACAAACCGGAATGGGATAGGTAGACCCAGTCATCCCATGTTTTACCTCAAGCTGGAGAAGCAGAGAATATCATCTAAAAGCCTACCTTCATGGCGTCTCAGTGCTCAGGGCTCTTCCTTCTCGGGGATCTCGTGTTCTGTAGGGATAATTCACGTGCTGGGGCAGTAGGTTCCCAATATCAGCTTGTGAAATGGATTAAATGATGTCTTCCTTTTAAAAAGATAAAGATTATTTGGAAAAGTTATTAATAGTGAACACATGATGTTATCCTCTCTGATCTATAAACTAGAGTTGACCGTTGAACAACCAACATGGAGGGTTACGGGTGCCGAGCCCACGCACTGTGAAAATCCATGGATAACTTCACAGTCAGGGCCCTGTATCTGCGCTTCCACCTCCGGGGACTCAGCAACCACAGATCCTGCAGTGCCATAGTGCACGGCTATGGAAAACATCCACCTATGAGTCACACACACACACGCACACACGCACATGCACAGGTTTCAACTTTGTTGTGTTAATTCTTGTGGCCACTCATCCTTGACATGTGCGTGCATACCTATTTGAACAGTAATGTAACAGGTAACC
>NW_027175367.1:0-122500 GCF_028021215.1 Eschrichtius robustus
TGGTTAGGGCTCGGTTTAGGTTACGGGTTAGGATTAGAGTACGTGTATAGGGTTAGGGTATGCGTTAGTGTTAGGGTAGTTTTTAAACCTATCCCACTCTCTAGATACCACTTAGCACGTCAAGGAATATTATTTGGGGGTCCAGCCATGGAGAAGAGTTTAGACACTAGGAGAAGATAAGGAACACACACATTATCAAGAAATCACATTAGGATTTCTCTTTTTAACCTATTCCTTAAAACACTATTGCTTAGGAAATCTATTGGAGGCAGAAGCATGTCAAGGGTAGCTTAGGGTTAGGGTTAGGGTTAGGGTTAGGGTTAGGGGTACGGCTTAGGGTAAGGGTTCGGGTACGGGTTCGGGTACGGCGTAGGGTATGGGTTCGGGTTAGGGTTAGGGTTAGTTTGAAGGTTAGGGCTCGGTTTAGGTTACGGGTTAGGATTAGGGTTCGTGTTAGGTGTTAGGGTAGGTGTTAGGTTTAGGGTACGCGTTAGGGTTAGACTAGCTATTAAACCTATCCCACTCTCTAGATACCCCTTAGCACGTCAAGGAATATTATTTGGGTGTCCAGCCATGGAGAAGAGTTTAGACACTAGGAGAAGATAAGGAACACACCCATTATCAAGAAATCACATAAGGATTCTCTTTTTAACCTGTTCCTTAATACACTAGTGCTTAGGAAATCTATTGGAGGCAGAAGCAGTCAAGGGTAGCTTAGGGTTAGGGTTAGGGTTAGGGTTACGGTTAGGGTTAGGGTACGGCTTAGGGTACGGGTTCGGGGTACGGGTTCGGGTACGGCGTAGGGTATGGGTTAGGGTTAGGGTTAGGGGTTAGTTTGAGGGTTAGGGCTCGGTTTAGGTTACGAGTTAGGATTAGTTGTACGTGTTAGGGTTAGGGTAGAGGTTAGGGTTAGGGTACGCGTTAGGGTTAGGGTAGTTATTAAACCTATCCCACTCTCTAGATACCCCTTAGCACGTCAAGAAATATTATTTGGGGTCCAGCCATGGATAAGAGTTTAGACACTAGGAGAAGATAAGGAACACACACATTATCAAGAAATCACATTAGGATTCTCTTTTTAACCTATTCCTTAAAACACTAGTGCTTAGGAAATCTATTGGAGGCAGAAGCAGTCAAGGGTAGCTTAGGGTTAGGGTTAGGGTTAGCTTTAGGGTACGGCTTAGGGTACGGGTTCGGGTACGGCATAGGGTATGGTTTAGGGTTAGGGTTAGGGTTAGTTTGAGGGTTATGGCTAGGTTTAGGGTACGGGTTAGGATTAGGGTACGTGTTAGGGTTAGGGTACGCGTTAGGGTTAGGGGTAGTTATTAAACCTATCCCACTCTCTAGATACCCTTTAGCACGTCAAGGAATATTATTTGGGGGGTCCAGCCATGGAGAAGAGTTTAGACACTAGGAGAAGATAATGAACACACCCATTATCAAGAAATCACATTAGGATTCTCTTTTTAACCTGTTTCCTTAAAACACTAGTGCTTAGGAAATCTATTGGAGGCAGAAACAGTCAAGGGTAGCATAGGGTTTGGTTTAGGTTTAGGGTTAGGGTTAGTGTTAGGGTACGGGTTCGGGTACGGGTCCGGGTATGGCGTTAGGGTATGGGTTAGGGTTAGGGTTAGGATTAGTTTGAGGGTTAGTGTTAGGGTTAGGATTAGTTTGAGGGTTAGGGCTCGGTTTAGGGTATGGGTTAGGATTAGGGTACGTGTTAGGGTTAGGGTAGGGGTTAGGGTTAGGGTACGGCTTAGGGTACGGCTTCGGGTACGGGTTCGTGTACGGCGTAGGGTATGGGTTTGGGTTAGGGTTAGGGTTAGTTTGAAGGTTAGGGCTCGGTTTAGGGTACGGGTTAGGATTAGGGTTCGTGTTAGGGTTAGGGTAGGGGTTAGGGTTAGGGTACGCGTTAGGGTTAGGGTAGTTATTAAACCTATCCCACCCTCTAGATACCCCTTAGCACGTCAAGGAATATTATTTGGGGTTCCAGCCATGGAGAAAAGTTTAGAAACTAGGAGAAGATAAGGAATACACCCATTATCCTGAAATCACATTAGGATTCTCTTTTTAACCTGTTCCTTAATACACTAGTGCTTAGGAAATCTATTGTAGGCAGAAGCAGTCAAGGGTAGCTTAGGTTTAGGGTTAGGGTTAGGGTTAGGGTACGGCTTAGAGTACGGGTTCGGGTACGGGTTCGGGTACGGCATAGGGTATGGGTTAGGGTTAGGGTTAGGGTTAGTTTGAGGGTTAGGGCTCGGTTTAGGGTATGGGTTAGGATTAGTGTACGTGTTAAGGTTAGGGTAGAGGTTAGGGTTAGGGTACGCGTTAGGGTTAGGGTAGTTATTAAAACTATCCCACTCTCTAGATACCCCTTAGCACGTCAAGGAATATTATTTGGGGGTCCAGCCATGGAGAAGAGTTTAGACACTAGGAGAAGATAAGGAACACACCCATTATCAAGAAATCACATTAGGATTCTCTTTTTAACATGTTCCTTAAAACACTAGTGCTTAGGAAATCTATTGGAGGCAGAAGCAGTCACGGGTAGCTTAGGGTTAGGGTTCGGGTTATTGTTAGGGTAAGGCTTAGGGTACGGGTTCGGGTACGGCATAGGGTATGGGTTAGGGTTAGGGTTAGGTTTAGTTTGAGGGTTAGGGCTCGGTTTAGGGTACGGGTTAGGATTAGGGTACGTGTTAGGGTTTGGGTAGGGGTTAGGGTTAGGGTACGCGTTAGGGTTAGGGTAGTTATTAAACCTATCCCACTCCCTAGATACCCCTTAGCACGTCAAGGAATATTATTTGGGGGTCCAGCCATGGAGAAGAGTTTAGACACTAGGAGAAGATAAGGAACACACCCATTATCTAGAAAACACATTAGGATTCTCTTTTTAACCTGTTCCTTAAAACACTAGTGCTTAGGAAATCTATTGGAGGCAGAAGCAGTCAAGGGTAGCTTAGGGTTAGGGTTAGGGTTAGGGTACGGCTTAGGGTACGGGTTCGGGTACGGGTTCGGGTACGGCGTAGGGTATGGGTTAGGGTTAGGGTTAGGGATAGTTTGAGGGTTAGGGCTCGGTTTAGGTTACGGGTTAGGATTAGGGTACGTGTTAGGGTTAGGTTAGGGGTTAGGGTTAGGATACGCGTTAGGGTTAGGGTAGTTATTAAACCTATCCCACTCTCTAGATACTCCTTAGCAAGTCAAGGAATATTATTTGGGTGTCCAGCCATGGAGAAGAGTTTAGACACTAGGAGAAGATAAGGAACACACCCATTATCAAGAAATCACATTAGGATTCTCTTTTTAACCTGTTCCTTAAAACACTAGTGCTTAGGAAATCTATTGGAGGCAGAAGCAGTCAAGGGTAGCTTAGGGATAGGGTTAGGGTTAGGGTTAGGGTTAGCTTTAGGGTACCGCTTAGGGTACGGGTTCGGGTACGGCGTAGGATATGGGTTAGGGTTAGGGTTAGGGTTAGTTTGAGGGTTAGGGCTCGGTTTAGGGTACGGGTTAGGATTAGGGTACGTGTTAGGGTTAGGGTAGGGGTTAGGGTTAGGGTACGCGTTAGGGTTAGGGTAGTTATTAAACCTATCCCACTCTCTAGATACCCCTTAGCACGTCAAGGAATATTATTTGGGTGTCCAGCCATGGAGAAGAGTTTAGACACTAGGAGAAGATAAGGAACACACCCATTATCAAGAAATCACATTAGGATTCTCTTTTTAACCTGTTCCTTAAAACACTAGTGCTTAGGAAATCTATTGGAGGCAGAAGCAGTCAAGGGTAGCTTAGGGTTAGGGTTAGGGTTAGGGTTAAGTTTAGGGTACGGCTTAGGGTACGGGTTCGGGTACGGGTTCGTGTACGGCGTAGGGTATGGGTTTGGGTTAGGGTTAGGGTTAGTTTGAAGGTTAGGGCTCGGTTTAGGGTACGGGTTAGGATTAGGTTTCGTGTTAGGGTTAGGGTAGGGGTTAGGGTTAGGGTACGCGTTAGGGTTAGGGTAGTTATTAAACCTATCCCACTCTCTAGATACCCCTTAGCACGTCAAGGAATATTATTTGGGTGTCCAGCCATGGAGAAGAGTTTAGACACTAGGAGAAGATAAGGAACACACCCATTATCCTGAAATCACATTAGGATTCTCTTTTTAACCTGTTCCTTAAAACACTAGTGCTTAGGAAATCTATTGGAGGCAGAAGCAGTCAAGGGTAGCTTAGGGTTAGGGTTAGGGTTATTGTTAGGGTAAGGCTTAGGGTACGGGTTCGGGTACGGCATAGGGTATGTTTTAGGGTTAGGGTTAGGGTTAGTTTGAGGGTTAGGGCTCGGTTTAGGGTACGGGTTAGCATTAGGGTACGTGTTAGGGTTAGGGTAGAGGTTAGGGTTAGGGTACGCTTTAGGGTTAGGGTAGTAATTAAACCTATCCCACTCCCTAGATACCGCTTAGCACGTCAAGGAATATTATTTGCGGGTCCAGCCATGGAGAAGAGTTTAGACAGTAGGAGAAGATAAGGAACACACGCATTATCAAGAAATCACATTAGGATTCTCTTTTTAACCTGTTCCTTAAAACACTAGTGCTTAGGAAATCTATTGGAGGCAGAAGCAGTCAAGGGTAGCTTAGGGTTAGGGTTAGGGTTAGGGTTAGGGTACGGCTTAGGGAACGGGTTCGGGTACGGGTTCGTGTACGGCGTAGGGTATGGGTTAGGGTTAGGGTTACGGTTAGTTTGAGGGTTAGGGCTCGGTTTAGGTTACGGGTTAGGATTAGAGTACGTGTTAGGGTTAGGGTATGCGTTAGTGTTAGGGTAGTTTTTAAACCTATCCCACTCTCTAGATACCACTTAGCACGTCAAGGAATATTATTTGGGGGTCCAGCCATGGAGAAGAGTTTAGACACTAGGAGAAGATAAGGAACACACACATTATCAAGAAATCACATTAGGATTCTCTTTTTAACCTATTCCTTAAAACACTATTGCTTAGGAAATCTATTGGAGGCAGAAGCAGTCAAGGGTAGCTTAGGGTTAGGGTTAGGGTTAGGGTTAGGGTTAGGGTACGGCTTAGGGTAAGGGTTCGGGTACGGGTTCGGGTACGACGTAGGGTATGGGTTCGGGTTAGGGTTAGGGTTAGTTTGAAGGTTAGGGCTCGGTTTAGGTTACGGGTTAGGATTAGGGTTCGTGTTAGGGTTAGGGTAGGTGTTAGGTTTAGGGTACGCGTTAGGGTTAGACTAGCTATTAAACCTATCCCACTCTCTAGATACCCCTTAGCACGTCAAGGAATATTATTTGGGTGTCCAGCCATGGAGAAGAGTTTAGACACTAGGAGAAGATAAGGAACACACCCATTATCAAGAAATCACATAAGGATTCTCTTTTTAACCTGTTCCTTAATACACTAGTGCTTAGGAAATCTATTGGAGGCAGAAGCAGTCAAGGGTAGCTTAGGGTTAGGGTTAGGGTTAGGGTTACGGTTAGGGTTAGGGTACGGCTTAGGGTACGGGTTCGGGTACGGGTTCGGGTACGGCGTAGGGTATGGGTTAGGGTTAGGGTTAGGGTTAGTTTGAGGGTTAGGGCTCGGTTTAGGTTACGAGTTAGGATTAGTGTACGTGTTAGGGTTAGGGTAGAGGTTAGGGTTAGGGTACGCGTTAGGGTTAGGGTAGTTATTAAACCTATCCCACTCTCTAGATACCCCTTAGCACGTCAAGAAATATTATTTGGGGGTCCAGCCATGGATAAGAGTTTAGACACTAGGAGAAGATAAGGAACACACACATTATCAAGAAATCACATTAGGATTCTCTTTTTAACCTATTCCTTAAAACACTAGTGCTTAGGAAATCTATTGGAGGCAGAAGCAGTCAAGGGTAGCTTAGGGTTAGGGTTAGGGTTAGCTTTAGGGTACGGCTTAGGGTACGGGTTCGGGTACGGCATAGGGTATGGTTTAGGGTTAGGGTTAGGGTTAGTTTGAGGGTTATGGCTAGGTTTAGGGTACGGGTTAGGATTAGGGTACGTGTTAGGGTTAGGGTACGCGTTAGGGTTAGGGTAGTTATTAAACCTATCCCACTCTCTAGATACCCTTTAGCACGTCAAGGAATATTATTTGGGGGTCCAGCCATGGAGAAGAGTTTAGACACTAGGAGAAGATAATGAACACACCCATTATCAAGAAATCACATTAGGATTCTCTTTTTAACCTGTTCCTTAAAACACTAGTGCTTAGGAAATCTATTGGAGGCAGAAACAGTCAAGGGTAGCATAGGGTTTGGTTTAGGTTTAGGGTTAGGGTTAGTGTTAGGGTACGGGTTCGGGTACGGGTCCGGGTATGGCGTAGGGTATGGGTTAGGGTTAGGGTTAGGATTAGTTTGAGGGTTAGGGCTCGGTTTAGGGTATGGGTTAGGATTAGGGTACGTGTTAGGGTTAGGGTAGGGGTTAGGGTTAGGGTACGGCTTAGGGTACGGCTTCGGGTACGGGTTCGTGTACGGCGTAGGGTATGGGTTTGGGTTAGGGTTAGGGTTAGTTTGAAGGTTAGGGCTCGGTTTAGGGTACGGGTTAGGATTAGGGTTCGTGTTAGGGTTAGGGTAGGGGTTAGGGTTAGGGTACGCGTTAGGGTTAGGGTAGTTATTAAACCTATCCCACCCTCTAGATACCCCTTAGCACGTCAAGGAATATTATTTGGGGTTCCAGCCATGGAGAAAAGTTTAGAAACTAGGAGAAGATAAGGAATACACCCATTATCCTGAAATCACATTAGGATTCTCTTTTTAACCTGTTCCTTAATACACTAGTGCTTAGGAAATCTATTGTAGGCAGAAGCAGTCAAGGGTAGCTTAGGTTTAGGGTTAGGGTTAGGGTTAGGGTACGGCTTAGAGTACGGGTTCGGGTACGGGTTCGGGTACGGCATAGGGTATGGGTTAGGGTTAGGGTTAGGGTTAGTTTGAGGGTTAGGGCTCGGTTTAGGGTATGGGTTAGGATTAGTGTACGTGTTAAGGTTAGGGTAGAGGTTAGGGTTAGGGTACGCGTTAGGGTTAGGGTAGTTATTAAAACTATCCCACTCTCTAGATACCCCTTAGCACGTCAAGGAATATTATTTGGGGGTCCAGCCATGGAGAAGAGTTTAGACACTAGGAGAAGATAAGGAACACACCCATTATCAAGAAATCACATTAGGATTCTCTTTTTAACATGTTCCTTAAAACACTAGTGCTTAGGAAATCTATTGGAGGCAGAAGCAGTCACGGGTAGCTTAGGGTTAGGGTTCGGGTTATTGTTAGGGTAAGGCTTAGGGTACGGGTTCGGGTACGGCATAGGGTATGGGTTAGGGTTAGGGTTAGGTTTAGTTTGAGGGTTAGGGCTCGGTTTAGGGTACGGGTTAGGATTAGGGTACGTGTTAGGGTTTGGGTAGGGGTTAGGGTTAGGGTACGCGTTAGGGTTAGGGTAGTTATTAAACCTATCCCACTCCCTAGATACCCCTTAGCACGTCAAGGAATATTATTTGGGGGTCCAGCCATGGAGAAGAGTTTAGACACTAGGAGAAGATAAGGAACACACCCATTATCTAGAAAACACATTAGGATTCTCTTTTTAACCTGTTCCTTAAAACACTAGTGCTTAGGAAATCTATTGGAGGCAGAAGCAGTCAAGGGTAGCTTAGGGTTAGGGTTAGGGTTAGGGTACGGCTTAGGGTACGGGTTCGGGTACGGGTTCGGGTACGGCGTAGGGTATGGGTTAGGGTTAGGGTTAGGGATAGTTTGAGGGTTAGGGCTCGGTTTAGGTTACGGGTTAGGATTAGGGTACGTGTTAGGGTTAGGTTAGGGGTTAGGGTTAGGATACGCGTTAGGGTTAGGGTAGTTATTAAACCTATCCCACTCTCTAGATAGTCCTTAGCAAGTCAAGGAATATTATTTGGGTGTCCAGCCATGTAGAAGAGTTTAGACACTAGGAGAAGATAAGGAACACACCCATTATCCTGAAATGACATTAGGATTCTCTTTTTAACCTGTTCCTTAAAACACTAGTGCTTAGGAAATCTATTGGAGGCAGAAGCAGTCAAGGGTAGCTTAGGGTTAGGGTTAGGGTTAGGGTTAGGGTTAGCTTTATGGTACCGCTTAGGGTACGGGTTCGGGTACGGCGTAGGGTATGGGTTAGGGTTAGGGTTAGGGTTAATTTGAGGGTTAGGGCTCGGTTTAGGGTACGGGTTAGGATTAGGGTACGTGTTAGGGTTAGGGTACGCGTTAGGGTTAGGGTAGTTATTAAACCTATCCCACTCTCTAGATACCCCTTAGCACGTCAAGGAATATTATTTGGGGGTCCAGCCATGGAGAAGAGTTTAGACACTAGGAGAAGATAAGGAACACACCCATTATCCTGAAATCACATTAGGATTCTCTTTTTAACCTGTTCCTTAGTACACTAGTGCTTAGGAAATCTATTGGAGGCAGAAGCAGTCAAGGGTAGCTTAGGGTTAGGGTTAGGGTTAGGGTTAAGGTTAGGGTACGGCTTAGGGTACGGGTTCGGGTACGGGTTCGGGTACGGCGTAGGGTATGGGTTAGGGTTAGTGTTTGGGTTAGTTTGAGGGTTAGGGCTCGGTTTTGGTTACGGGTTAGGATTAGTGTACGTGTTAGGTTTAGGGTATGCGTTAGGGTTAGGGTAGTTATTAAACCTATCCCACTCTCTAGATACCACTTAGCACGTCAAGGAATATTATTTGGGGGTCCAGCCATGGAGAAGAGTTTAGACACTAGGAGAAGATAAGGAACACACACATTATCAAGAAATCACATTAGGATTCTCTTTTTAACCTATTCCTTAAAACACTATTGTTTAGGAAATCTATTGGAGGCAGAAGCAGTCAAGGGTAGCTTAGGGTTAGGGTTAGGGTTAGGGTTAGGGTTAGGGTACGGCTTAGGGTACGGGTTCGGGTACGGGTTCGGGTACGGCGTAGGGTATGGGTTCGGGTTAGGTTGAGGGTTAGTTTGAGTATTAGGGCTCGGTTTAGGTTACGGGTTAAGATTAGTGTACGTGTTAGGGTTAAGGTAGAGGTTAGGGATAGGTTACGCGTTAGGGTTTGTGTAGTTATTAAACCTATCCCACTCTCTAGATACCCCTTAGCACGTCAAGGAATATTATTTGGGTGTCCAGCCATGGAGAAGAGTTTAGACACTAGGAGAAGATAAGGAACACACCCATTATCAAGAAATCACATTAGGATTCTCTTTTTAACCTGTTCCTTAAAACACTAGTGCTTAGGAAATCTATTGGAGGCAGAAGCAGTCACGGGTAGCTTAGGGTTAGGGTTCGGGTTATTGTTAGGGTAAGGCTTAGGGTACGGGTTCGGGTACGGCATAGGGTATGGGTTAGGGTTAGGGTTAGGGTTAGTTTGAGGGTTAGGGCTCGGTTTAGGGTACGGGTTAGGATTAGGGTACGTGTTAGGGTTAGGGTAGGGGTTAGGGTTAGGGTACGCGTTAGGGTTAGGGTAGTTATTAAACCTATCCCACTCCCTAGATACCCCTTAGCACGTCAAGGAATATTATTTGGGGGTCCAGCCATGGAGAAGAGTTTAGACACTAGGAGAAGATAAGGAACACACCCATTATCTAGAAAACACATTAGGATTCTCTTTTTAACCTGTTCCTTAAAACACTAGTGCTTAGGAAATCTATTGGAGGCAGAAGCAGTCAAGGGTAGCTTAGGGTTAGGGTTAGGGTTAGGGTACGGCTTAGGGTACGGGTTCGGGTACGGGTTCGGGTACGGCGTAGGGTATGGGTTAGGGTTAGGGTTAGGGATAGTTTGAGGGTTAGGGCTCGGTTTAGGTTACGGGTTAGGATTAGGGTACGTGTTAGGGTTAGGTTAGGGGTTAGGGTTAGGATACGCGTTAGGGTTAGGGTAGTTATTAAACCTATCCCACTCTCTAGATACTCCTTAGCAAGTCAAGGAATATTATTTGGGTGTCCAGCCATGGAGAAGAGTTTAGACACTAGGAGAAGATAAGGAACACACCCATTATCAAGAAATCACATTAGGATTCTCTTTTTAACGGGTTCCTTAAAATACTAGTGCTTAGGAAATCTATTGGAGGCAGAAGCAGTCAAGGGTAGCTTAGGGTTAGGGTTAGGGTTAGGTTTAGGGTTAGGGTTAGGGTACGGCTTAGGGTACGGGTTCGGGTACGGGTTCGTGTACGGCGTAGGGTATGGGTTAGGGTTAGGGTTAGGGTTAGTTTGAAGGTTAGGGCTCGGTTTAGGGTACGGGTTAGGATTAGGGTTCGTGTTAGGGTTAGGGTAGGGGTTAGGGTTAGGGTACGCGTTAGGTTTAGGGTAGTTATTAAACCTATCCCACTCTCTAGATACCCCTTAGCACGTCAAGGAATATTATTTGGGGGTCCAGCAATGGAGAAGAGTTTAGACACTAGGAGAAGATAAGGAACACACCCATTATCCTGAAATCACATTAGGATTCTCTTTTTAACCTGTTCCTTAAAACACTAGTGCTTAGGAAATCTATTGGAGGCAGAAGCAGTCAAGGGTAGCTTAGGGTTAGGGTTAGGGTTAGGGTTAGGGTTAGCTTTATGGTACCGCTTAGGGTACGGGTTCGGGTACGGCGTAGGGTATGGGTTAGGGTTAGGGTTAGGGTTAATTTGAGGGTTAGGGCTCGGTTTAGGGTATGGGTTAGGATTAGGGTACGTGTTAGGGTTAGGGTACGCGTTAGGGTTAGGGTAGTTATTAAACCTATCCCACTCTCTAGATACCCCTTAGCACGTCAAGGAATATTATTTGGGGGTCCAGCCATGGAGAAGAGTTTAGACACTAGGAGAAGATAAGGAACACACCCATTATCCTGAAATCACATTAGGATTCTCTTTTTAACCTGTTCCTTAGTACACTAGTGCTTAGGAAATCTATTGGAGGCAGAAGCAGTCAAGGGTAGCTTAGGGTTAGGGTTAGGGTTAGGGTTAGGGTTAGGGTACGGCTTAGGGTACGGGTTCGGGTACGGGTTCGTGTACGGCGTAGGGTATGGGTTAGGGTTAGTGTTAGGGTTAGTTTGAGGGTTAGGGCTCGGTTTTGGTTACGGGTTAGGATTAGTGTACGTGTTAGGTTTAGGGTATGCGTTAGGGTTAGGGTAGTTATTAAACCTATCCCACTCTCTAGATACCACTTAGCACGTCAAGGAATATTATTTGGGGGTCCAGCCATGGAGAAGAGTTTAGACACTAGGAGAAGATAAGGAACACACACATTATCAAGAAATCACATTAGGATTCTCTTTTTAACCTATTCCTTAAAACACTATTGTTTAGGAAATCTATTGGAGGCAGAAGCAGTCAAGGGTAGCTTAGGGTTAGGGTTAGGGTTAGGGTTAGGGTTAGGGTACGGCTTAGGGTACGGGTTCGGGTACGGGTTCGGGTACAGCGTAGGGTATGTGTTCGGGTTAGGTTGATGGTTAGTTTGAGTATTAGGGCTCGGTTTAGGTTACGGGTTAAGATTAGTGTACGTGTTAGGGTTAAGGTAGAGGTTAGGGATAGGGTACGCGTTAGGGTTTGTGTAGTTATTAAACCTATCCCACTCTCTAGATACCCCTTAGCACGTCAAGGAATATTATTTGGGTGTCCAGCCATGGAGAAGAGTTTAGACACTAGGAGAAGATAAGGAACACACCCATTATCAAGAAATCACATTAGGATTCTCTTTTTAACCTGTTCCTTAAAACACTAGTGCTTAGGAAATCTATTGGAGGCAGAAGCAGTCACGGGTAGCTTAGGGTTAGGGTTCGGGTTATTGTTAGGGTAAGGCTTAGGGTACGGGTTCGGGTACGGCATAGGGTATGGGTTAGGGTTAGGGTTAGGGTTAGTTTGAGGGTTAGGGCTCGGTTTAGGGTACGGGTTAGGATTAGGGTACGTGTTAGGGTTAGGGTAGGGGTTAGGGTTAGGGTACGCGTTAGGGTTAGGGTAGTTATTAAACCTATCCCACTCCCTAGATACCCCTTAGCACGTCAAGGAATATTATTTGGGTGTCCAGCCATGGAGAAGAGTTTAGACACTAGGAGAAGATAAGGAACACACCCATTATCAAGAAATCACATTAGGATTCTCTTTTTAACGGGTTCCTTAAAATACTAGTGCTTAGGAAATCTATTGGAGGCAGAAGCAGTCAAGGGTAGCTTAGGGTTAGGGTTAGGGTTAGGTTTAGGGTTAGGGTTAGGGTACGGCTTAGGGTACGGGTTCGGGTACGGGTTCGTGTACGGCGTAGGGTATGGGTTAGGGTTAGGGTTAGGGTTAGTTTGAAGGTTAGGGCTCGGTTTAGGGTACGGGTTAGGATTAGGTTTCGTGTTAGGGTTAGGGTAGGGGTTAGGGTTAGGGTACGCGTTAGGTTTAGGGTAGTTATTAAACCTATCCCACTCTCTAGATACCCCTTAGCACGTCAAGGAATATTATTTGGGGGTCCAGCAATGGAGAAGAGTTTAGACACTAGGAGAAGATAAGGAACACACCCATTATCCTGAAATCACATTAGGATTCTCTTTTTAACCTGTTCCTTAAAACACTAGTGCTTAGGAAATCTATTGGAGGCAGAAGCAGTCAAGGGTAGCTTAGGGTTAGGGTTAGGGTTAGGGTTAGGGTTAGCTTTATGGTACCGCTTAGGGTACGGGTTCGGGTACGGCGTAGGGTATGGGTTAGGGTTAGGGTTAGGGTTAATTTGAGGGTTAGGGCTCGGTTTAGGGTACGGGTTAGGATTAGGGTACGTGTTAGGGTTAGGGTACGCGTTAGGGTTAGGGTAGTTATTAAACCTATCCCACTCTCTAGATACCCCTTAGCACGTCAAGGAATATTATTTGGGGGTCGGGCCAGGGAGAAGAGTTTAGACACTAGGAGAAGATAAGGAACACACCCATTATCAAGAAATCGCATTAGGATTCTCTTTTTAACCTGTTCCTTAAAACACTAGTGCTTAGGAAATCTATTGGAGGCAGAAGCAGTCAAGGGTAGCTTAGGGTTAGGTTTAGGGTTAGGGTTAGGGTTAGGGTACGGCTTAGGGTACGGGTTCGGTAACGGGTTCGTGTACGGCGTAGGGTATGGGTTAGGGTTAGGGTTAGGGTTAGTTTGAAGGTTAGGGCTCGGTTTAGGGTACGGGTTAGGATTAGGGTTCGTGTTAGGGTTAGGGTAGGGGTTAGGGTTAGGGTACGCGTTAGGGTTAGGGTAGTTATTAAACCTATCCTACTCTCTAGATACCCCTTAGCACGTCAAGGAATATTATTTGGGGGTCCAGCAATGGAGAAGAGTTTAGACACTAGGAGAAGATAAGAAACACACCCATTATCCTGAAATCACATTAGGATTCTCGTTTTAACCTGTTCCTTAAAACACTAGTGCTTAGGAAATCTATTGGAGGCAGAAGCAGTGAAGGGTAGCTTAGGGTTAGGGTTAGGGTTATTGTTAGGGTAAGGCTTAGGGTACGGGTTCGGGTACGGCGTAGGGTATGGGTTAGGGTTAGGGTTAGTGTTAGTTTGAGGGTTAGGGCTCGGTTTAGGGGACGGTTTAGGATTAGGGTACGTGTTAGGGTTAGGGTACGCGTTAGGGTTAGGGTAGTTATTAAACCTATCCCACTCTCTAGATACCCCTTAGCACGTCAAGGAATATTATTTGGGGGTCCAGCCATGGAGAAGAGTTTAGACACTAGGAGAAGATAAGGAACACACCCATTATCCTGAAATCACAATAGGATTCTCTTTTTAACCTGTTCCTTAATACACTAGTGCTTAGGAAATCTATTGGAGGCAGAAGCAGTCAAGGGTAGCTTAGGGTACGTGTTAGGATTATTGTACGTGTTAGGGTTAGGGTAGAGGTTAGGGTTAGGGTACGCGTTAGGGTTAGGGTAGTTATTAAACCTATCCCACTCTCTAGATACCCCTTAGCACGTCAAGGAATATTATTTGGGGGTCCAGCCATGGAGAAGAGTTTAGACACTAGGAGAAGATAAGGAACACACCCATTATCCTGAAATCACAATAGGATTCTCTTTTTAACCTGTTCCTTAATACACTATTGCTTAGGAAATCTATTGGAGGCAGAAGCAGTCAAGGGTAGCTTAGGGTTAGGGTTAGGGATAGGGTTAGGGTACGGCTTAGGGTACGGTTTCGGGTACGGGTTCGGGTACGGCGTAGGGTATGGGTTAGGGTTAGGGTTAGGGATAGTTTGAGGGTTAGTGCTCGGTTTAGGGTACGGGTTAGGATTAGGGTACATGTTAGGGTTAGCTTAGGGGTTAGGGTTAGGGTACGCGTTAGGGTTAGGGTAGTTATTAAACCTATCCCACTCTCTAGATACCCCTTAGCACGTCAAGGAATATTATTTGGGTGTCCAGCCATGGAGAAGAGTTTAGACACTAGGAGAAGATAAGGAACACACCCATTATCCTGAAATCACATTAGGATTCTCTTTTTAACCTGTTCCTTAAAACACTAGTGCTTAGGAAATCTATTGGAGGCAGAAGCAGTCAAGGGTAGCTTAGGGTTAGGGTTAGGGTTAGGGTTAGGGTTAGCTTTAGGGTACCGCTTAGGGTACGGGTTCGGGTACGGCGTAGGGTATGGGTTAGGGTTAGGGTTAGGGTTAATTTGAGGGTTAGGGCTCGGTTTAGGGTACGGGTTAGGATTAGGGTACGTGTTAGGGTTAGGGTACGCGTTAGGGTTAGGGTAGTTATTAAACCTATCCCACTCTCTAGATACCCCTTAGCACGTCAAGGAATATTATTTGGGGGTCCAGCCATGGAGAAGAGTTTAGACACTAGGAGAAGATAAGGAACACACCCATTATCAAGAAATCACATTAGGATTCTCTTTTTAACCTGTTCCTTAAAACACTAGTGCTTAGGAAATCTATTGGAGGCAGAAGCAGTCAAGGGTAACTTAGGGTTAGGGTTAGGGTTAGGGTTAGGGTTAGTGTTAGGGTACGGGTTAGGTTACGGGTTCGGGTACGGCGTAGGGTATGGGTTAGGGTTAGGGTTAGTTTGAGGGTTAGGGCTCGGTTTAGGGTACGGGTTAGGATTAGGGTACGTGTTAGGATTAGGGTAGGGGATAGGGTAAGGGTACGCGTTAGGGTTAGGGTAGTTATTAAACCTATCCCACTCTCTAGATACCCCTTAGCACGTCAAGGAATATTATTTGGGTGTCCAGCCATGGAGAAGAGTTTAGACACTAGGAGAATATAAAGAACACACCCATTATCAAGAAATCACATTAGGATTCACTTTTTAACGTGTTCCTTAAAACACTAGTGCTTAGGAAATCTATTGGAGGCAGAAGCAGTCAAGGGTAGCTTAGGGTTAGGGTTAGGTTTAGGGTTAGTGTTAGGGTACGGCTTAGGGTACGGGTTCGGGTACGGGTTCGGGTACGGCGTAGGGTATGGGTTAGGGTTAGGGTTAGGGTTAGTTTGAGGGTTAGGGCTCGGTTTAGGGTACGGGTTAGGATTAGGGTACGTGTTAAAGTTAGGGTAGGGGTTAGGGTTAGGGTACGCGTTAGGGTTAGGGTAGTTATTAAACCTATCCCACTCTCTAGATACCCCTTAGCACGTCAAGGAATATTATTTGGGGGTCCAGCCATGGAGAAGAGTTTAGACACTAGGAGAAGGTAAGGAACACACCCATTAAACTGAAATCACATTAGGATTCCCTTTTTAACCTGTTCCTTAAAACACTAGTGCTTAGGAAATCTATTGGAGGCAGAAGCAGTCAAGGGTAGCTTAGGGTTAGTTTTAGGGTTAGGGTACGGCTTAGGGTACGGGTTCGGTTACGGGTTCGGTTACGGGTTCGGGTACGGCGTAGGGTATGGGTTAGGGTTAGGGTTAGGGTTAGTTTGAGGGTTAGAGCTCGGTTTAGGGTACGTGTTAGGGTTAGGGTAGGGGTTAGGGTTAGGGTACGCGTTAGGGTTAGGGTAGTTATTAAACCTATCCCACTCTCTAGATAACACTTAGCAAGTCAAGGAATATTATTTGGGGGTCCAGCCATGGAGAAGAGTTTAGACACTAGGAGAAGATAAGGAACACACCCATTATCCTGAAATCACAATAGGATTCTCTTTTTAACCTGTTCCTTAATACACTAGTGCTTAGGAAATCTATTGGAGGCAGAAGCAGTCAAGGGTAGCTTAGGGTTAGGGTTAGGGTTAGGGTTAGGGTACGGCTTAGGGTACGGGTTCGGGTACGGGTTCGGGTACGGCGTAGGGTATGGGTTAGGGTTAGGGTTAGGGATAGTTTGAGGGTTAGTGCTCGGTTTAGGGTACGGGTTAGGATTAGGGTACATGTTAGGGTTAGGTTAGGGGTTAGGGTTAGGGTACGCGTTAGGGTTAGGGTAGTTATTAAACCTATCCCACTCCCTGGATACCCCTCAGCACGTCAAGGAATATTATTTGGGGGTCCAGCCATGGAGAAGAGTTTAGACACTAGGAGAAGATAAGGAACACACCCATTATCAAGAAATCACATTAGGATTCTCTTTTTAACCTGTTCCTTAAAACACTAGTGCTTAGGAAATCTATTGGAGGCAGAAGCAGTCAAGGGTAGCTTAGGGTTAGGGTTAGGGTTAGGGTTAGGGTTAAGGTACGCCTTAGGGTACGTGTTCGGGTACGGGTTCGGGTACGGCGTAGGGTATGGGTTAGGGTTAGTGTTAGTTTGAGGGTTAGGGCTCGGTTTAGGGTACGGGTTAGGATTAGGGTACGTGTTAGGGTTAGGGTAGGGGTTATGGTTAGGGTACGCGTTAGGGTTAGGGTAGTTATTAAACCTATCCCACTCTCTAGATAACACTTAGCACTTCAAGGAATATTATTTGGGGGTCCAGCCATGGAGAAGAGTTGAGACACTAGGAGAAGATAAGGAACACACCCATTATCAAGAAATCACATTAGGATTCTCTTTTTAACCTGTTCCTTAAAACACTAGTGCTTAGGAAATCTATTGGAGGCAGAAGCAGTCAAGGGTAGCTTAGGTTTAGGGTTAGGGTTATTGTTAGGGTAAGGCTTAGGGTACGGGTTCGGGTACGGCGTAGGGTATGGGTTAGGGTTAGTGTTAGGGTTAGTTTGAGGGTTAGGGCTCGGTTTAGGGTACGGTTTAGGATTAGGGTACGTGTTAGGGTTAGGGTACGCGTTAGGGTTAGGGTAGTTATTAAACCTATCCCACTCTCTAGATACCCCTTAGCACGTCAAGGAATATTATTTGGGGGTCCAGCCATGGAGAAGAGTTTAGACACTAGGAGAAGATAAGGAACACACCCATTATCCTGAAATCACATTAGGATTCACTTTTTAACCTGTTCCTTAAAACACTAGTGCTTAGGAAATCTATTGGAGGCAGAAGCAGTCAAGGGGAGCTTAGGGTTAGTGTTAGGGTTAGGGTTAGTGTTAGGGTATGGCTTAGGGTTCGGGTTCGGGTACGGGTTCGGGTACGGCGTAGGGTATGGGTTAGGGTTAGGGTTAGGGTTAGTTTGAGGGTTAGGGCTCGGTTTAGGGTACGGGTTAGCATTAGGGTACGTGTTAGGGTTAGGGTAGGGGTTAGGGTTAGGGTACGCGTTAGGGTTAGGGTAGTTATTAAACCTATCCCACTCTCTAGATACCCCTTAGCACGTCAAGGAATATTATTTGGGGGTCCAGCCATGGAGAAGAGTTTAGACACTAGGAGAATATAAGGAACACACCCATTATCAAGAAATCACATTAGGATTCTCTTTTTAACCTGTTCCTTAAAACACTAGTGCTTAGGAAATCTATTGGAGGCAGAAGCAGTCAAGGGTAGCTTAGGGATAGGGTTAGGGTTAGGGTTAGGGTTAGCTTTAGGGTACGGGTTCGGGTACGGCGTAGGATATGGGTTAGGGTTAGGGTTAGGGTTAATTTGAGGGTTAGGGCTCGGTTTAGGGTACGGGTTAGGATTAGGGTACGTGTTAGGGTTAGGGTACGCGTTAGGTTTAGGGTAGTTATTAAACCTATCCCACTCTCTAGATACCCCTTAGCACGTCAAGAAATATTATTTGGGGGTCCAGCCATGGAGAAGAGTTTAGACACTAGGAGAAGATAAGGAACACACCCATTATCAAGAAATCACATTAGGATTCTCTTTTTAACCTGTTCCTTAAAACACTAGTGCTTAGGAAATCTATTGGAGGCAGAAGCAGTCAAGTGTAGCTTAGGGTTAGGGTTAGGGTTAGGGTTAAGTTTAGGGTACGGCTTAGGGTACGGGTTCGGGTACGGGTTCGTGTACGGCGTAGGGTATGGGTTAGGGTTAGGGTTAGGGTTAGTTTGAAGGTTAGGGCTCGGTTTAGGGTACGGGTTAGGATTAGGGTTCGTGTTAGGGTTAGGGTAGGGGTTAGGGTTAGGGTACGCGTTAGGGTTAGGGTAGTTATTAAACCTATCCCACTCTCTAGATACCCCTTAGCACGTCAAGGAATATTATTTGGGTGTCCAGCCATGGAGAAGAGTTTAGACACTAGGAGAAGATAAGGAACACACCCATTATCCTGAAATCACATTAGGATTCTCTTTTTAACCTGTTCCTTAATACACTAGTGCTTAGGAAATCTATTGGAGGCAGAAGCAGTCAAGGGTAGCTTAGGGTTAGGGTTAGGGTTAGGGTTAGGGTACGGCTTAGGGTACGGGTTCGGGTACGGGTTCGGGTACGGCGTAGGGTATGGGTTAGGTTTAGTGTTAGGGTTAGTTTGAGGGTTAGGGCTCGGTTTAGGGTACGGGTTAGGATTAGTGAACGTGTTAGGGTTAGGGTAGAGGTTAGGGTTAGGGTACGCGTTAGGGTTAGAGTAGTTATTAAACCCATCCCACTCTCTAGATACCCCTTAGCACGTCAAGGAATAATATTTGGGGGTCCAGCCATGGAGAAGAGTTTAGACACTAGGAGAAGATAAGGAACACACCCATTATCAAGAAATCACATTAGGATTCTCTTTTTAACCTGTTCCTTAAAACACTAGTGCTTAGGAAATCTATTGGAGGCAGAAGCAGTCAAGGGTAGCTTAGGGTTAGGGTTAGGGTTATTGTTAGGGTAAGGCTTAGGGTACGGGTTCGGGTACGGCATAGGGTATGTTTTAGGGTTAGGGTTAGGGTTAGTTTGAGGGTTAGGGCTCGGTTTAGGGTACGGGTTAGGATTAGGGTACGTGTTAGGGTTAGGGTAGGGGTTAGGGTTAGGGTACGCGTTAGGGTTAGGGTAGTTATTAAACCTATCCCACTCCCTAGATACCGCTTAGCACGTCAAGGAATATTATTTGCGGGTCCAGCCATGGAGAAGAGTTTAGACAGTAGGAGAATATAAGGAACACACTCATTATCAAGAAATCACCTTAGGATTCTCTTTTTAACCTGTTCCTTAAAACACTAGTGCTTAGGAAATCTTTTGGAGGCAGAAGCAGTCAAGGGTAGTTTAGGGTTAGGGTTAGGGTTAGGGTACGGCTTAGGGTACGGGTTCGGGTACGGGTTCGTGTACGGCGTAGGGTATGGGTTAGGGTTAGGGTTAGGGTTAGTTTGAAGGTTAGGTCTCGGTTTAGGGTACGGGTTAGGATTAGGGTTCGTGTTAGGGTTAGGGTAGGGGTTACGGTTAGGGTACGCGTTAGGGTTAGGGTAGTTATTAAACCTATCCCACTCTCTAGATACCCCTTAGCACGACAAGGAATATTATTTGGGTGTCCAGCCATGGAGAAGAGTTTAGACACTAGGAGAAGATAAGGAACACACCCATTATCCTGAAATCACATTAGGATTCTCTTTTTAACCTGTTCCTTAGTACACTAGTGCTTAGGAAATCTATTGGAGGCAGAAGCAGTCAAGGGTAGCTTAGGGTTAGGGTTAGGGTTAGGGTTAGGGTTAGGGTACGGCTTAGGGTACGGGTTCGGGTACGGGTTCGGGTACGGCGTAGGGTATGGGTTAGGGTTAGGGTTAGGGTTAGTTTGAGGGTTAGGGCTCGGTTTAGGTTACGGGTTAGGATTAGTGTACGTGTTAGGGTTAGGGTATGCATTAGGGTTAAGGTAGTTATTAAACCTATCCCACTCTCTAGATACCACTTAGCACGTCAAGGAATATTATTTGGGGGTCCAGCCATGGAGAAGAGTTTAGACACTAGGAGAAGATAAGGAACACACACATTATCAAGAAATCACGTTAGGATTCTCTTTTTAACCTATTCCTTAAAACACTATTGCTTAGGAAATCTATTGGAGGCAGAAGCAGTCAAGGGTAGCTTAGGGTTAGGGTTAGGGTTAGGGTTAGGGTTAGGGTACGGCTTAGGGTACGGTTTCGGGTACGGGTTCGGGTACGGCGTAGGGTATGGGTTCGGTTTAGGTTGAGGGTTAGTTTGAGGGTTAGGGCACGGTTTAGGTTACGGGTTAGGATTAGTGTACGTGTTAGGGTTAAGGTAGAGGTTAGGGATAGGGTACGCGTTAGGGTTTGGGTAGTTATTAAACCTATCCCACTCTCTAGATTCCCCTTAGCACGTCAAGGAATATTATTTGGGTGTCCAGCCATGGAGAAGAGTTTAGACACTAGGAGAAGATAAGGAACACACCCATTATCAAGAAATCACGTTAGGATTCTCTTTTTAACCTATTCCTTAAAACACTATTGCTTAGGAAATCTATTGGAGGCAGAAGCAGTCAAGGGTAGCTTAGGGTTAGGGTTAGGGTTAGGGTTAGGGTTAGGGTACGGCTTAGGGTACGGTTTCGGGTACGGGTTCGGGTACGGCGTAGGGTATGGTTTCGGGTTAGGTTGAGGGTTAGTTTGAGGGTTAGGGCACGGTTTAGGTTACGGGTTAGGATTAGTGTACGTGTTAGGGTTAAGGTAGAGGTTAGGGATAGGGTACGCGTTAGGGTTTGGGTAGTTATTAAACCTATCCCACTCTCTAGATACCCCTTAGCACGTCAAGGAATATTATTTGTGTGTCCAGCCATGGAGAAGAGTTTAGACACTAGGAGAAAATAAGGAACACACCCATTATCAAGAAATCACATTAGGATTCACTTTTTAACCTGTTCCTTAAAACACTAGTGCTTAGGAAATCTATTGGAGGCAGAAGCAGTCAAGGGTAGCTTAGGGTTAGGGTTAGGGTTAGGGTTAGTGTTAGGGTACGGCTTAGGGTTCGGGTTCGGGTACGGGTTCGGGTACGGCGTAGGGTATGGGTTAGGGTTAGGGTTAGGGTTAGTTTGAGGGTTAGGGCTCGGTTTAGGGTACGGGTTAGCATTAGGGTACGTGTTAGGGTTAGGGAAGGGGTTAGGGTTAGGGTACGCGTTAGGGTTAGGGTAGTTATTAAACCTATCCCACTCTCTAGATACCCCTTAGCACGTCAAGGAATATTATTTGGGGGTCCAGCCATGGAGAAGAGTTTAGACACTAGGAGAAGATAAGGAACACACCCATTATCAAGAAATCACATTAGGATTCTCTTTTTAACCTGTTCCTTAAAACACTAGTGCTTAGGAAATCTATTGGAGGCAGAAGCAGTCAAGGGTAGCTTAGGGTTAGGGTTAGGGTTATTGTTAGGGTAAGGCTTAGGGTACGGGTTCGGGTACGGCGTAGGGTATGGGTTAGGGTTAGGGTTAGGGTTAGTTTGAGGGTTAGGGCTCGGTTTAGGGTACGGTTTAGGATTAGGGTACGTGTTAGGGTTAGAGTACGCGTTAGGGTTAGGGTAGTTATTAAACCTATCGCACTCTCTAGATACCCCTTAGCACGTCAAGGAATATTATTTGGGGGTCCAGCCATGGAGAAGAGTTTAGACACTAGGAAAAGATAAGGAACACACCCATTATCCTGAAATCACAATAGGATTCTCTTTTTAACCTGTTCCTTAATACACTAGTGCTTAGGAAATCTATTGGAGGCAGAAGCAGTCAAGGGTAGCTTAGGGTTAGGGTTAGGGTTAGGGTTAGGGTTAGGGTTAGGGTACGGCTTAGGGTACGGGTTCGGGTACGGGTTCGGGTACGGCGTAGGGTATGGGTTAGGGTTAGGGTTAGGGATAGTTTGAGGGTTAGTGCTCGGTTTAGGGTACGGGTTAGGATTAGGGTACATGTTAGGGTTAGGTTAGGGGTTAGGGTTAGGGTACGCGTTAGGGTTAGGGTAGTTATTAAACCTATCCCACTCCCTAGATACCCCTCAGCACGTCAAGGAATATTATTTGGGCGTCCAGCCATGGAGAAGTGTTTAGACACTAGGAGAAGATAAGGAACACACCCATTATCAAGAAATCACATTAGGATTCGCTTTTTAACCTGTTCCTTAAAACACTAGTGCTTAGGAAATCTATTGGAGGCAGAAGCAGTCAAGGGTAGCTTAGGGTTAGGGTTAGGGTTATTGTTAGGGTAAGGCTTAGGGTACGGGTTCGCGTACGGCGTAGGGTATGGGTTAGGGTTAGGGTTAGTTTGAGGGTTAGGGCTCGGTTTAGGGTACGGTTTAGGATTAGGGTACATGTTAGAGTTAGGGTACGCGTTAGGGTTAGGGTAGTTATTAAACCTATCCCACTCTCTATAAACCCCTTAGCACGTCAAGGAATATTATTTGGGGGTCCAGCCATGGAGAAGAGTTTAGACACTAGGAGAAGATAAGGAACACACCCATTATCCTGAAATCACAATAGGATTCTCTTTTTAACCTGTTCCTTAATACACTAGTGCTTAGGAAATCTATTGGAGGCAGAAGCAGTCAAGGGTAGCTTAGATTTAGGGTTAGGGTTAGGGTTAGGGTTAGGGTTAGGGTACGGCTTAGGTTACGGGTTCGGGTACGGGTTCGGGTACGGCATAGGGTATGGGTTAGGGTTAGGGTTAGGGATAGTTTGAGGGTTAGTGCTCGGTTTAGGGTACAGATTAGGATTAGGGTACATGTTAGGGTTAGGTTAGGGGTTAGGGTTAGGGTACGCGTTAGGGTTAGGGTAGTTATTAAACCTATCCCACTCTCTAGATACCCCTTAGCACGTCAAGGAATATTATTTGGGGTCCAGCCAGGGAGAAGAGTTTAGACACTAGGAGAAGATAAGGAACACACCCATTATCAAGAAATCACATTAGGATTCTCTTTTTAACCTGTTCCTTAAAACACTAGTGCTTAGGAAATCTATTGGAGGCAGAAGCAGTCAAGGGTAGCTTAGGGATAGGGTTAGGGTTAGGGTTAGGGTACCGCTTAGGGTACGGGTTCGGGTACGGCGTAGGATATGGGTTAGGGTTAGGGTTAGGGTTAATTTGAGGGTTAGGGCTCGGTTTAGGGTACGGGTTAGGATTAGGGTACGTGTTAGGGTTAGGGTACGCGTTAGGTTTAGGGTAGTTATTAAACCTATCCCACTCTCTAGATACCCCTTAGCACGTCAAGGAATATTATTTGGGGGTCCAGCCATGGAGAAGAGTTTAGACACTAGGAGAAGATAAGGAACACACCCATTATCAAGAAATCACATTAGGATTCTCTTTTTAACATGTTCCTTAAAACACTAGTGCTTAGGAAATCTATTGGAGGCAGAAGCAGTCAAGGGTAGCTTAGGGTTAGGGTTAGGGTTAGGGTTAGGGTTAGTGTTAGGGTACGGGTTAGGTTACGGGTTCGGGTAAGGCGTAGGGTATGGGTTAGGGTTAGGGTTAGGGTTAGTTTGAGGGTTAGGGCTCGGTTTAGGTTACGGGTTAGGATTAGGGTACGTGTTAGGGTTAGGGTAGGGGTTAGGGTTAGGGTACGCGTTAGGGTTAGGGTAGTTATTAAACCTATCCCACTCTCTAGATACCCCTTAGCACGTCAAGGAATATTATTTGGGTGTCCAGCCATGGAGAAGAGTTTAGACACTAGGAGAAGATAAGGAACACACCCATTATCAAGAAATCACATTAGGATTCTCTTTTTAACCTGTTCCTTAAAACACTAGTGCTTAGGAAATCTATTGGAGGCAGAAGCAGTCAAGGGTAGCTTAGGGTTAGGGTTAGGGTTAGGGTTAGTGTTAGGGTACGGCTTAGGGTTCGGGTTCGTGTACGGGTTCGGGTACGGCGTAGGGTATGGGTTAGGGTTAGGGTTAGGGTTAGTTTGAGGGTTAGGGCTCGGTTTAGGGTACGGGTTAGCATTAGGGTACGTGTTAGGGTTAGGGTAGGGGTTAGGGTTAGGGTACGCGTTAGGGTTAGGGTAGTTATTAAACCTATCCCACTCTCTAGATAACACTTAGCACTTCAAGGAATATTATTTGGGGGTCCAGCCATGGAGAAGAGTTGAGACACTAGGAGAAGATAAGGAACACACCCATTATCAAGAAATCACATTAGGATTCTCTTTTTAACCTGTTCCTTAAATCACTAGTGCTTAGGAAATCTATTGGAGGCAGAAGCAGTCAAGGGTAGCTTAGGTTTAGGGTTAGGGTTATTGTTAGGGTAAGGCTTAGGGTACGGGTTCGGGTACGGCGTAGGGTATGGGTTAGGGTTAGTGTTAGGGTTAGTTTGAGGGTTAGGGCTCGGTTTAGGGTACGGTTTAGGATTAGGGTACGTGTTAGGGTTAGGGTACGCGTTAGGGTTAGGGTAGTTATTAAACCTATCCCACTCTCTAGATACCCCTTAGCACGTCAAGGAATATTATTTGGGGGTCCAGCCATGGAGAAGAGTTTAGACACTAGGAGAAGATAAGGAACACACCCATTATCCTGAAATCACATTAGGATTCACTTTTTAACCTGTTCCTTAAAACACTAGTGCTTAGGAAATCTATTGGAGGCAGAAGCAGTCAAGGGGAGCTTAGGGTTAGTGTTAGGGTTAGGGTTAGTGTTAGGGTATGGCTTAGGGTTCGGGTTCGGGTACGGGTTCGGGTACGGCGTAGGGTATGGGTTAGGGTTAGGGTTAGGGTTAGTTTGAGGGTTAGGGCTCGGTTTAGGGTACGGGTTAGCATTAGGGTACGTGTTAGGGTTAGGGTAGGGGTTAGGGTTAGGGTACGCGTTAGGGTTAGGGTAGTTATTAAACCTATCCCACTCTCTAGATACCCCTTAGCACGTCAAGGAATATTATTTGGGGGTCCAGCCATGGAGAAGAGTTTAGACACTAGGAGAATATAAGGAACACACCCATTATCAAGAAATCACATTAGGATTCTCTTTTTAACCTGTTCCTTAAAACACTAGTGCTTAGGAAATCTATTGGAGGCAGAAGCAGTCAAGGGTAGCTTAGGGTTAGGGTTAGGGTTAGGGTTAGTGTTAGGGTACGGCTTAGGGTTCGGGTTCGGGTACGGGTTCGGGTACGGCGTAGGGTATGGGTTAGGGTTAGGGTTAGGGTTAGTTTGAGGGTTAGGGCTCGGTTTAGGGTACGGGTTAGCATTAGGGTACGTGTTAGGGTTAGGGTAGGGGTTAGGGTTAGGGTACGCGTTAGGGTTAGGGTAGTTATTAAACCTATCCCACTCTCTAGATACCCCTTAGCACGTCAAGAAATATTATTTGGGGGTCCAGCCATGGAGAAGAGTTTAGACACTAGGAGAAGATAAGGAACACACCCATTATCAAGAAATCACATTAGGATTCTCTTTTAACCTGTTCCTTAAAACACTAGTGCTTAGGAAATCTATTGGAGGCAGAAGCAGTCAAGTGTAGCTTAGGGTTAGGGTTAGGGTTAGGGTTAAGTTTAGGGTACGGCTTAGGGTACGGGTTCGGGTACGGGTTCGTGTACGGCGTAGGGTATGGGTTAGGGTTAGGGTTAGGGTTAGTTTGAAGGTTAGGGCTCGGTTTAGGGTACGGGTTAGGATTAGGGTTCGTGTTAGGGTTAGGGTAGGGGTTAGGGTTAGGGTACGCGTTAGGGTTAGGGTAGTTATTAAACCTATCCCACTCTCTAGATACCCCTTAGCACGTCAAGGAATATTATTTGGGTGTCCAGCCATGGAGAAGAGTTTAGACACTAGGAGAAGATAAGGAACACACCCATTATCCTGAAATCACATTAGGATTCTCTTTTTAACCTGTTCCTTAATACACTAGTGCTTAGGAAATCTATTGGAGGCAGAAGCAGTCAAGGGTAGCTTAGGGTTAGTGTTAGGGTTAGGGTTAGGGTACGGCTTAGGGTACGGGTTCGGGTACGGGTTCGGGTACGGCGTAGGGTATGGGTTAGGTTTAGTGTTAGGGTTAGTTTGAGGGTTAGGGCTCGGTTTAGGGTACGGGTTAGGATTAGTGAACGTGTTAGGGTTAGGGTAGAGGTTAGGGTTAGGGTACGCGTTAGGGTTAGAGTAGTTATTAAACCCATCCCACTCTCTAGATACCCCTTACCACGTCAAGGAATAATATTTGGGGGTCCAGCCATGGAGAAGAGTTTAGACACTAGGAGAAGATAAGGAACACACCCATTATCAAGAAATCACATTAGGATTCTCTTTTTAACCTGTTCCTTAAAACACTAGTGCTTAGGAAATCTATTGGAGGCAGAAGCAGTCAAGGGTAGCTTAGGGTTAGGGTTAGGGTTATTGTTAGGGTAAGGCTTAGGGTACGGGTTCGGGTACGGCATAGGGTATGTTTTAGGGTTAGGGTTAGGGTTAGTTTGAGGGTTAGGGCTCGGTTTAGGGTACGGGTTAGGATTAGGGTACGTGTTAGTGTTAGGGTAGGGGTTAGGGTTAGGGTACGCGTTAGGGTTAGGGTAGTTATTAAACCTATCCCACTCCCTAGATACCGCTTAGCACGTCAAGGAATATTATTTGCGGGTCCAGCCATGGAGAAGAGTTTAGACAGTAGGAGAATATAAGGAACACACGCATTATCAAGAAATCACCTTAGGATTCTCTTTTTAACCTGTTCCTTAAAACACTAGTGCTTAGGAAATCTTTTGGAGGCAGAAGCAGTCAAGGGTAGTTTAGGGTTAGGGTTAGGGTTAGGGTACGGCTTAGGGTACGGGTTCGGGTACGGGTTCGTGTACGGCGTAGGGTATGGGTTAGGGTTAGGGTTAGGGTTAGTTTGAAGGTTAGGTCTCGGTTTAGGGTACGGGTTAGGAATAGGGTTCGTGTTAGGGTTAGGGTAGGGGTTACGGTTAGGGTACGCGTTAGGGTTAGGGTAGTTATTAAACCTATCCCACTCTCTAGATACCCCTTAGCACGACAAGGAATATTATTTGGGTGTCCAGCCATGGAGAAGAGTTTAGACACTAGGAGAAGATAAGGAACACACCCATTATCCTGAAATCACATTAGGATTCTCTTTTTAACCTGTTCCTTAGTACACTAGTGCTTAGGAAATCTATTGGAGGCAGAAGCAGTCAAGGGTAGCTTAGGGTTAGGGTTAGGGTTAGGGTTAGGGTTAGGGTACGGCTTAGGGTACGGGTTCGGGTACGGGTTCGGGTACGGCGTAGGGTATGGGTTAGGGTTAGGGTTAGGGTTAGTTTGAGGGTTAGGGCTCGGTTTAGGTTACGGGTTAGGATTAGTGTACGTGTTAGGGTTAGGGTATGCATTAGGGTTAAGGTAGTTATTAAACCTATCCCACTCTCTAGATACCACTTAGCACGTCAAGGAATATTATTTGGGGGTCCAGCCATGGAGAAGAGTTTAGACACTAGGAGAAGATAAGGAACACACACATTATCAAGAAATCACGTTAGGATTCTCTTTTTAACCTATTCCTTAAAACACTATTGCTTAGGAAATCTATTGGAGGCAGAAGCAGTCAAGGGTAGCTTAGGGTTAGGGTTAGGGTTAGGGTTAGGGTTAGGGTACGGCTTAGGGTACGGTTTCGGGTACGGGTTCGGGTACGGCGTAGGGTATGGGTTCGGGTTAGGTTGAGGGTTAGTTTGAGGGTTAGGGCACGGTTTAGGTTACGGGTTAGGATTAGTGTACGTGTTAGGGTTAAGGTAGAGGTTAGGGATAGGGTACGCGTTAGGGTTTGGGTAGTTATTAAACCTATCCCACTCTCTAGATTCCCCTTAGCACGTCAAGGAATATTATTTGGGTGTCCAGCCATGGAGAAGAGTTTAGACACTAGGAGAAGATAAGGAACACACCCATTATCAAGAAATCACGTTAGGATTCTCTTTTTAACCTATTCCTTAAAACACTATTGCTTAGGAAATCTATTGGAGGCAGAAGCAGTCAAGGGTAGCTTAGGGTTAGGGTTAGGGTTAGGGTTAGGGTTAGGGTACGGCTTAGGGTACGGTTTCGGGTACGGGTTCGGGTACGGCGTAGGGTATGGTTTCGGGTTAGGTTGAGGGTTAGTTTGAGGGTTAGGGCACGGTTTAGGTTACGGGTTAGGATTAGTGTACGTGTTAGGGTTAAGGTAGAGGTTAGGGATAGGGTACGCGTTAGGGTTTGGGTAGTTATTAAACCTATCCCACTCTCTAGATACCCCTTAGCACGTCAAGGAATATTATTTGTGTGTCCAGCCATGGAGAAGAGTTTAGACACTAGGAGAAAATAAGGAACACACCCATTATCAAGAAATCACATTAGGATTCACTTTTTAACCTGTTCCTTAAAACACTAGTGCTTAGGAAATCTATTGGAGGCAGAAGCAGTCAAGGGTAGCTTAGGGTTAGGGTTAGGGTTAGGGTTAGTGTTAGGGTACGGCTTAGGGTTCGGGTTCGGGTACGGGTTCGGGTACGGCGTAGGGTATGGGTTAGGGTTAGGGTTAGTTTGAGGGTTAGGGCTCGGTTTAGGGTACGGGTTAGCATTAGGGTACGTGTTAGGGTTAGGGAAGGGGTTAGGGTTAGGGTACGCGTTAGGGTTAGGGTAGTTATTAAACCTATCCCACTCTCTAGATACCCCTTAGCACGTCAAGGAATATTATTTGGGGGTCCAGCCATGGAGAAGAGTTTAGACACTAGGAGAAGATAAGGAACACACCCATTATCAAGAAATCACATTAGGATTCTCTTTTTAACCTGTTCCTTAAAACACTAGTGCTTAGGAAATCTATTGGAGGCAGAAGCAGTCAAGGGTAGCTTAGGGTTAGGGTTAGGGTTATTGTTAGGGTAAGGCTTAGGGTACGGGTTCGGGTACGGCGTAGGGTATGGGTTAGGGTTAGGGTTAGGGTTAGTTTGAGGGTTAGGGCTCGGTTTAGGGTACGGTTTAGGATTAGGGTACGTGTTAGGGTTAGAGTACGCGTTAGGGTTAGGGTAGTTATTAAACCTATCGCACTCTCTAGATACCCCTTAGCACGTCAAGGAATATTATTTGGGGGTCCAGCCATGGAGAAGAGTTTAGACACTAGGAGAAGATAAGGAACACACCCATTATCCTGAAATCACAATAGGATTCTCTTTTTAACCTGTTCCTTAATACACTAGTGCTTAGGAAATCTATTGGAGGCAGAAGCAGTCAAGGGTAGCTTAGGGTTAGGGTTAGGGTTAGGGTTAGGGTTAGGGTTAGGGTACGGCTTAGGGTACGGGTTCGGGTACGGGTTCGGGTACGGCGTAGGGTATGGGTTAGGGTTAGGGTTAGGGATAGTTTGAGGGTTAGTGCTCGGTTTAGGGTACGGGTTAGGATTAGGGTACATGTTAGGGTTAGGTTAGGGGTTAGGGTTAGGGTACGCGTTAGGGTTAGGGTAGTTATTAAACCTATCCCACTCCCTAGATACCCCTCAGCACGTCAAGGAATATTATTTGGGGGTCCAGCCATGGAGAAGTGTTTAGACACTAGGAGAAGATAAGGAACACACCCATTATCAAGAAATCACATTAGGATTCTCTTTTTAACCTGTTCCTTAAAACACTAGTGCTTAGGAAATCTATTGGAGGCAGAAGCAGTCAAGGGTAGCTTAGGGTTAGGGTTAGGGTTATTGTTAGGGTAAGGCTTAGGGTACGGGTTCGCGTACGGCGTAGGGTATGGGTTAGGGTTAGGGTTAGTTTGAGGGTTAGGGCTCGGTTTAGGGTACGGTTTAGGATTAGGGTACATGTTAGAGTTAGGGTACGCGTTAGGGTTAGGGTAGTTATTAAACCTATCCCACTTTCTATAAACCCCTTAGCACGTCAAGGAATATTATTTGGGGGTCCAGCCATGGAGAAGAGTTTAGACACTAGGAGAAGATAAGGAACACACCCATTATCCTGAAATCACAATAGGATTCTCTTTTTAACCTGTTCCTTAATACACTAGTGCTTAGGAAATCTATTGGAGGCAGAAGCAGTCAAGGGTAGCTTAGATTTAGGGTTAGGGTTAGGGTTAGGGTTAGGGTACGGCTTAGGTTACGGGTTCGGGTACGGGTTCGGGTACGGCATAGGGTATGGGTTAGGGTTAGGGTTAGGGATAGTTTGAGGGTTAGTGCTCGGTTTAGGGTACAGATTAGGATTAGGGTACATGTTAGGGTTAGGTTAGGGGTTAGGGTTAGGGTACGCGTTAGGGTTAGGGTAGTTATTAAACCTATCCCACTCTCTAGATACCCCTTAGCACGTCAAGGAATATTATTTGGGGTCCAGCCAGGGAGAAGAGTTTAGACACTAGGAGAAGATAAGGAACACACCCATTATCAAGAAATCACATTAGGATTCTCTTTTTAACCTGTTCCTTAAAACACTAGTGCTTAGGAAATCTATTGGAGGCAGAAGCAGTCAAGGGTAGCTTAGGGATAGGGTTAGGGTTAGGGTTAGGGTACCGCTTAGGGTACGGGTTCGGGTACGGCGTAGGATATGGGTTAGGGTTAGGGTTAGGGTTAATTTGAGGGTTAGGGCTCGGTTTAGGGTACGGGTTAGGATTAGGGTACGTGTTAGGGTTAGGGTACGCGTTAGGTTTAGGGTAGTTATTAAACCTATCCCACTCTCTAGATACCCCTTAGCACGTCAAGGAATATTATTTGGGGGTCCAGCCATGGAGAAGAGTTTAGACACTAGGAGAAGATAAGGAACACACCCATTATCAAGAAATCACATTAGGATTCTCTTTTTAACATGTTCCTTAAAACACTAGTGCTTAGGAAATCTATTGGAGGCAGAAGCAGTCAAGGGTAGCTTAGGGTTAGGGTTAGGGTTAGGGTTAGGGTTAGTGTTAGGGTACGGGTTAGGTTACGGGTTCGGGTAAGGCGTAGGGTATGGGTTAGGGTTAGGGTTAGGGTTAGTTTGAGGGTTAGGGCTCGGTTTAGGTTACGGGTTAGGATTAGGGTACGTGTTAGGGTTAGGGTAGGGGTTAGGGTTAGGGTACGCGTTAGGGTTAGGGTAGTTATTAAACCTATCCCACTCTCTAGATACCCCTTAGCACGTCAAGGAATATTATTTGGGTGTCCAGCCATGGAGAAGAGTTTAGACACTAGGAGAAGATAAGGAACACACCCATTATCAAGAAATCACATTAGGATTCTCTTTTTAACCTGTTCCTTAAAACACTAGTGCTTAGGAAATCTATTGGAGGCAGAAGCAGTCAAGGGTAGCTTAGGGTTAGGGTTAGGGTTAGGGTTAGTGTTAGGGTACGGCTTAGGGTTCGGGTTCGGGTACGGGTTCGGGTACGGCGTAGGGTATGGGTTAGGGTTAGGGTTAGGGTTAGTTTGAGGGTTAGGGCTCGGTTTAGGGTACGGGTTAGCATTAGGGTACGTGTTAGGGTTAGGGTAGGGGTTAGGGTTAGGGTACGCGTTAGGGTTAGGGTAGTTATTAAACCTATCCCACTCTCTAGATAACCCTTAGCACGTCAAGGAATATTATTTGGGGGTCCAGCCATGGAGAAGAGTTTAGACACTAGGAGAAGATAAGGAACACACCCATTATCAAGAAATCACATTAGGATTCTCTTTTTAACCTGTTCCTTAAAACACTAGTGCTTAGGAAATCTACTGGAGGCAGAAGCAGTCAAGGGTAGCTTAGGGTTAGGGTTAGGGTTATTGTTAGGGTAAGGCTTAGGGTACGGGTTCGGGTACGGCGTAGGGTATGGGTTAGGGTTAGGGTTAGTTTGAGGGTTAGGGCTCGGTTTAGGGTACGGTTTAGGATTAGGGTACATGTTAGAGTTAGGGTACGCGTTAGGGTTAGGGTAGTTATTAAACCTATCCCACTCTCTATAAACCCCTTAGCACGTCAAGGAATATTATTTGGGGGTCCAGCCATGGAGAAGAGTTTAGACACTAGGAGAAGATAAGGAACACACCCATTATCCTGAAATCACAATAGGATTCTCTTTTTAACCTGTTCCTTAATACACTAGTGCTTAGGAAATCTATTGGAGGCAGAAGCAGTCAAGGGTAGCTTAGGGTTAGGGTTAGGGTTAGGGTTAGGGTTAGGGTACGGCTTAGGTTACGGGTTCGGGTACGGGTTCGGGTACGGCGTAGGGTATGGGTTAGGGTTAGGGTTAGGGATAGTTTGATGGTTAGTGCTCGGTTTAGGGTACAGATTAGGATTAGGGTACATGTTAGGGTTAGTTTAGGGGTTAGGGTTAGGGTACGCGTTAGGGTTAGGGTAGTTATTAAACCTATCCCACTCTCTAGATACCCCTTAGCACGTCAAGGAATATTATTTGGGGTCCAGCCAGGGAGAAGAGTTTAGACACTAGGAGAAGATAAGGAACACACCCATTATCAAGAAATCACATGAGGATTCTCTTTTTAACCTGTTCCTTAAAACACTAGTGCTTAGGAAATCTATTGGAGGCAGAAGCAGTCAAGGGTAGCTTAGGGATAGGGTTAGGGTTAGGGTTAGGGTTAGCTTTAGGGTACCGCTTAGGGTACGGGTTCGGGTACGGCGTAGGATATGGGTTAGGGTTAGGGTTAGGGTTAATTTGAGGGTTAGGGCTCGGTTTAGGGTACGGGTTAGGATTAGGGTACGTGTTAGGGTTAGGGTACGCGTTAGGTTTAGGGTAGTTATTAAACCTATCCCACTCTCTAGATACCCCTTAGCACGTCAAGGAATATTATTTGGGGGTCCAGCCATGGAGAAGAGTTTAGACACTAGGAGAAGATAAGGAACACACCCATTATCAAGAAATCACATTAGGATTCTCTTTTTAACATGTTCCTTAAAACACTAGTGCTTAGGAAATCTATTGGAGGCAGAAGCAGTCAAGGGTAGCTTAGGGTTAGGGTTAGGGTTAGGGTTAGGGTTAGTGTTAGGGTACGGGTTAGGTTACGGGTTCGGGTACGGCGTAGGGTATGGGTTAGGGTTAGGGTTAGGGTTAGTTTGAGGGTTAGGGCTCGGTTTAGGGTACGGGTTAGGATTAGGGTACGTGTTAGGGTTAGGGTAGGGGTTAGGGTTAGGGTACGCGTTAGGGTTAGGGTAGTTATTAAACCTATCCCACTCTCTAGATACCCCTTAGCACGTCAAGTAATATTATTTGGGGGTCCAGCCATGGAGAAGAGTTTAGACACTAGGAGAAGATAAGGAACACACCCATTATCAAGAAATCACATTAGGATTCTCTTTTTAACCTGTTCCTTAAAACACTAGTGCTTAGGAAATCTATTGGAGGCAGAAGCAGTCAAGGGTAGCTTAGGGTTAGGGTTAGGGTTATTGTTAGGGTAAGGCTTATGGTACGGGTTCGGGTACGGCGTAGGGTATGGGTTAGGGTTAGGGTTAGTTTGAGGGTTAGGGCTCGGTTTAGGGTACGGTTTAGGATTAGGGTACATGTTAGAGTTAGGGTACGCTTTAGGGTTAGGGTAGTTATTAAACCTATCCCACTCTCTATAAACCCCTTAGCACGTCAAGGAATATTATTTGTGGGTCCAGCCATGGAGAAGAGTTTAGACACTAGGAGAAGATAAGGAACACACCCATTATCCTGAAATCACAATAGGATTCTCTTTTTAACCTGTTCCTTAATACACTAGTGCTTAGGAAATCTATTGGAGGCAGAAGCAGTCAAGGGTAGCTTAGGGTTAGGGTTAGGGTTAGGGTTAGGGTTAGGGTTAGGGTTAGGGTACGGCTTAGGTTACGGGTTCGGGTACGGGTTCGGGTACGGCATAGGGTATGGGTTAGGGTTAGGGTTAGGGATAGTTTGAGGGTTAGTGCTCGGTTTAGGGTACAGATTAGGATTAGGGTACATGTTAGGGTTAGGTTAGGGGTTAGGGTTAGGGTACGCGTTAGGGTTAGGGTAGTTATTAAACCTATCCCACTCTCTAGATACCCCTTAGCACGTCAAGGAATATTATTTGGGGTCCAGCCAGGGAGAAGAGTTTAGACACTAGGAGAAGATAAGGAACACACCCATTATCAAGAAATCACATTAGGATTCTCTTTTTAACCTGTTCCTTAAAACACTAGTGCTTAGGAAATCTATTGGAGGCAGAAGCAGTCAAGGGTAGCTTAGGGATAGGGTTAGGGTTAGGGTTAGGGTACCGCTTAGGGTACGGGTTCGGGTACGGCGTAGGATATGGGTTAGGGTTAGGGTTAGGGTTAATTTGAGGGTTAGGGCTCGGTTTAGGGTACGGGTTAGGATTAGGGTACGTGTTCGGGTTAGGGTACGCGTTAGGTTTAGGGTAGTTATTAAACCTATCCCACTCTCTAGATACCCCTTAGCACGTCAAGGAATATTATTTGGGGGTCCAGCCATGGAGAAGAGTTTAGACACTAGGAGAAGATAAGGAACACACCCATTATCAAGAAATCACATTAGGATTCTCTTTTTAACATGTTCCTTAAAACACTAGTGCTTAGGAAATCTATTGGAGGCAGAAGCAGTCAAGGGTAGCTTAGGGTTAGGGTTAGGGTTAGGGTTAGGGTTAGTGTTAGGGTACGGGTTAGGTTACGGGTTCGGGTAAGGCGTAGGGTATGGGTTAGGGTTAGGGTTAGGGTTAGTTTGAGGGTTAGGGCTCGGTTTAGGTTACGGGTTAGGATTAGGGTACGTGTTAGGGTTAGGGTAGGGGTTAGGGTTAGGGTACGCGTTAGGGTTAGGGTAGTTATTAAACCTATCCCACTCTCTAGATACCCCTTAGCACGTCAAGGAATATTATTTGGGTGTCCAGCCATGGAGAAGAGTTTAGACACTAGGAGAAGATAAGGAACACACCCATTATCAAGAAATCACATTAGGATTCTCTTTTTAACCTGTTCCTTAAAACACTAGTGCTTAGGAAATCTATTGGAGGCAGAAGCAGTCAAGGGTAGCTTAGGGTTAGGGTTAGGGTTAGGGTTAGTGTTAGGGTACGGCTTAGGGTTCGGGTTCGGGTACGGGTTCGGGTACGGCGTAGGGTATGGGTTAGGGTTAGGGTTAGGGTTAGTTTGAGGGTTAGGGCTCGGTTTAGGGTACGGGTTAGCATTAGGGTACGTGTTAGGGTTAGGGTAGGGGTTAGGGTTAGGGTACGCGTTAGGGTTAGGGTAGTTATTAAACCTATCCCACTCTCTAGATAACCCTTAGCACGTCAAGGAATATTATTTGGGGGTCCAGCCATGGAGAAGAGTTTAGACACTAGGAGAAGATAAGGAACACACCCATTATCAAGAAATCACATTAGGATTCTCTTTTTAACCTGTTCCTTAAAACACTAGTGCTTAGGAAATCTACTGGAGGCAGAAGCAGTCAAGGGTAGCTTAGGGTTAGGGTTAGGGTTATTGTTAGGGTAAGTCTTAGGGTACGGGTTCGGGTACGGCGTAGGGTATGGGTTAGGGTTAGGGTTAGGGTTAGTTTGAGGGTTAGGGCTCGGTTTAGGGTACGGGTTAGTATTAGGGTACGTGTTAGGGTTAGGGTAGGGGTTACGGTTAGGGTACGCGTTAGGGTTAGGGTAGTTATTAAACCTATCCCACTCTCTAGATACCCCTTAGCACGACAAGGAATATTATTTGGGTGTCCAGCCATGGAGAAGAGTTTAGACACTAGGAGAAGATAAGGAACACACCCATTATCCTGAAATCACATTAGGATTCTCTTTTTAACCTGTTCCTTAGTACACTAGTTCTTAGGAAATCTATTGGAGGCAGACGCAGTCAAGGGTAGCTTAGGGTTAGGGTTAGGGTTAGGGTTAGGGTACGGCTTAGGGTACGGGTTCGGGTACGGGTTCGGGTACGGCGTAGGGTATGGGTTAGGGTTAGGGTTAGGGTTAGTTTGAGGGTTAGGGCTCGGTTTAGGTTACGGGTTAGGATTAGTGTACGTGTTAGGGTTAGGGTATGCATTAGGGTTAGGGTAGTTATTAAACCTATCCCACTCTCTAGATACCACTTAGCACGTCAAGGAATATTATTTGGGGGTCCAGCCATGGAGAAGAGTTTAGACACTAGGAGAAGATAAGGAACACACACATTATCAAGAAATCACGTTAGGATTCTCTTTTTAACCTATTCCTTAAAACACTATTGCTTAGGAAATCTATTGGAGGCAGAAGCAGTCAAGGGTAGCTTAGGGTTAGGGTTAGGGTTAGGGTTAGGGTTAGGGTACGGCTTAGGGTACGGTTTCGGGTACGGGTTCGGGTACGGCGTAGGGTATGGGTTCGGGTTAGGTTGAGGGTTAGTTTGAGGGTTAGGGCACGGTTTAGGTTACGGGTTAGGATTAGTGTACGTGTTAGGGTTAAGGTAGAGGTTAGGGATAGGGTACGCGTTAGGGTTTGGGTAGTTATTAAACCTATCCCACTCTCTAGATTCCCCTTAGCACGTCAAGGAATATTATTTGGGTGTCCAGCCATGGAGAAGAGTTTAGACACTAGGAGAAGATAAGGAACACACCCATTATCAAGAAATCACGTTAGGATTCTCTTTTTAACCTATTCCTTAAAACACTATTGCTTAGGAAATCTATTGGAGGCAGAAGCAGTCAAGGGTAGCTTAGGGTTAGGGTTAGGGTTAGGGTTAGGGTTAGGGTACGGCTTAGGGTACGGTTTCGGGTACGGGTTCGGGTACGGCGTAGGGTATGGGTTCGGGTTAGGTTGAGGGTTAGTTTGAGGGTTAGGGCACGGTTTAGGTTACGGGTTAGGATTTGTGTACGTGTTAGGGTTAAGGTAGAGGTTAGGGATAGGGTACGCGTTAGGGTTTGGGTAGTTATTAAACCTATCCCACTCTCTAGATACCCCTTAGCACGTCAAGTAATATTATTTGGGTGTCCAGCCATGGAGAAGAGTTTAGACACTAGGAGAAGATAAGGAACACACCCATTATCAAGAAATCACATTAGGATTCACTTTTTAACCTGTTCCTTAAAACACTAGTGCTTAGGAAATCTATTGGAGGCAGAAGCAGTCAAGGGTAGCTTAGGGTTAGGGTTAGGGTTAGGGTTAGTGTTAGGGTACGGCTTAGGGTTCGGGTTCGGTTACGGGTTCGGGTACGGCGTAGGGTATGTGTTAGGGTTAGGGTTAGGGTTAGTTTGAGGGTTAGGGCTCGGTTTAGGGTACGGGTTAGCATTAGGGTACGTGTTAGGGTTAGGGAAGGGGTTAGGGTTAGGGTACGCGTTAGGGTTAGGGTAGTTATTAAACCTATCCCACTCTCTAGATACCCCTTAGCACGTCAAGGAATATTATTTGGGGGTCCAGCCATGGAGAAGAGTTTAGACACTAGGAGAAGATAAGGAACACACCCATTATCAAGAAATCACATTAGGATTCTCTTTTTAACCTGTTCCTTAAAACACTAGTGCTTAGGAAATCTATTGGAGGCAGAAGCAGTCAAGGGTAGCTTAGGGTTAGGGTTAGGGTTATTGTTAGGGTAAGGCTTAGGGTACGGGTTCGGGTACGGCGTAGGGTATGGGTTAGGGTTAGGGTTAGGGTTAGTTTGAGGGTTAGGGCTCGGTTTAGGGTACGGTTTAGGATTAGGGTACGTGTTAGGGTTGGAGTACGCGTTAGGGTTAGGGTAGTTATTAAACCTATCGCACTCTCTAGATACCCCTTAGCACGTCAAGGAATATTATTTGGGGGTCCAGCCATGGAGAAGAGTTTAGACACTAGGAGAAGATAAGGAACACACCCATTATCCTGAAATCACAATAGGATTCTCTTTTTAACCTGTTCCTTAATACACTAGTGCTTAGGAAATCTATTGGAGGCAGAAGCAGTCAAGGGTAGCTTAGGGTTAGGGTTAGGGTTAGGGTTAGGGTTAGGGTTAGGGTACGGCTTAGGTTACGGGTTCGGGTACGGGTTCGGGTACGGCATAGGGTATGGGTTAGGGTTAGGGTTAGGGATAGTTTGAGGGTTAGTGCTCGGTTTAGGGTACAGATTAGGATTAGGGTACATGTTAGGGTTAGGTTAGGGGTTAGGGTTAGGGTACGCGTTAGGGTTAGGGTAGTTATTAAACCTATCCCACTCTCTAGATACCCCTTAGCACGTCAAGGAATATTATTTGGGTGTCCAGCCATGGAGAAGAGTTTAGACACTAGGAGAAGATAAGGAACACACCCATTATCCTGAAATCACATTAGGATTCTCTTTTTAACCTGTTCCTTAAAACACTAGTGCTTAGGAAATCTATTGGAGGCAGAAGCAGTCAAGGGTAGCTTAGGGATAGGGTTAGGGTTAGGGTTAGGGTACCGCTTAGGGTACGGGTTCGGGTACGGCGTAGGATATGGGTTAGGGTTAGGGTTAGGGTTAATTTGAGGGTTAGGGCTCGGTTTAGGGTACGGGTTAGGATTAGGGTACGTGTTAGGGTTAGGGTACGCGTTAGGTTTAGGGTAGTTATTAAACCTATCCCACTCTCTAGATACCCCTTAGCACGTCAAGGAATATTATTTGGGGGTCCAGCCATGGAGAAGAGTTTAGACACTAGGAGAAGATAAGGAACACACCCATTATCAAGAAATCACATTAGGATTCTCTTTTTAACATGTTCCTTAAAACACTAGTGCTTAGGAAATCTATTGGAGGCAGAAGCAGTCAAGGGTAGCTTAGGGTTAGGGTTAGGGTTAGGGTTAGTGTTAGGGTACGGCTTAGGGTTCGGGTTCGGGTACGGGTTCGGGTACGGCGTAGGGTATGGGTTAGGGTTAGGGTTAGGGTTAGTTTGAGGGTTAGGACTCGGTTTAGGGTACGGGTTAGCATTAGGGTACGTGTTAGGGTTAGGGTAGGGGTTAGGGTTAGGGTACGCGTTAGGGTTAGGGTAGTTATTAAACCTATCCCACTCTCTAGATACCCCTTAGCACGTCAAGGAATATTATTTGGGGGTCCAGCCATGGAGAAGAGTTTAGACACTAGGAGAAGATAAGGAACACACCCATTATCAAGAAATCACATTAGGATTCTCTTTTTAACCTGTTCCTTAAAACACTATTGCTTAGGAAATCTACTGGAGGCAGAAGCAGTCAAGGGTAGCTTAGGGTTAGGGTTAGGGTTATTGTTAGGGTAAGGCTTAGGGTACGGGTTCGGGTACGGCGTAGGGTATGGGTTAGGGTTAGGGTTAGTTTGAGGGTTAGGGCTCGGTTTAGGGTACGGTTTAGGATTAGGGTACATGTTAGAGTTAGGGTACGCGTTAGGGTTAGGGTAGTTATTAAACCTATCCCACTCTCTATAAACCCCTTAGCACGTCAAGGAATATTATTTGGGGGTCCAGCCATGGAGAAGAGTTTAGACACTAGGAGAAGATAAGGAACACACCCATTATCCTGAAATCACAATAGGATTCTCTTTTTAACCTGTTCCTTAATACACTAGTGCTTAGGAAATCTATTGGAGGCAGAAGCAGTCAAGGGTAGCTTAGGGTTAGGGTTAGGGTTAGGGTTAGGGTTAGGGTTAGGGTACGGCTTAGGTTACGGGTTCGGGTACGGGTTCGGGTACGGCGTAGGGTATGGGTTAGGGTTAGGGTTAGGGATAGTTTGATGGTTAGTGCTCGGTTTAGGATACAGATTAGGATTAGTGTACATGTTAGGGTTAGTTTAGGGGTTAGGGTTAGGGTACGCGTTAGGGTTAGGGTAGTTATTAAACCTATCCCAATCTCTAGATACCCCTTAGCACGTCAAGGAATATTATTTGGGGTCCAGCCAGGGAGAAGAGTTTAGACACTAGGAGAAGATAAGGGACACACCCATTATCAAGAAATCACATTAGGATTCTCTTTTTAACCTGTTCCTTAAAACACTAGTGCTTAGGAAATCTATTGGAGGCAGAAGCAGTCAAGGGTAGCTTAGAGATAGGGTTAGGGTTAGGGTTAGGGTTAGCTTTAGGGTACCGCTTAGGGTACGGGTTCGGGTACGACGTAGGATATGGGTTAGGGTTAGGGTTAGGGTTAATTTGAGGGTTAGGGCTCGGTATAGGGTACGGGTTAGGATTAGGGTACGTGTTAGGGTTAGGGTACGCGTTAGGTTTAGGGTAGTTATTAAACCTATCCCACTCTCTAGATACCCCTTAGCACGTCAAGGAATATTATTTGGGGGTCCAGCCATGGAGAAGAGTTTAGACACTAGGAGAAGATAAGGAACACACCCATTATCAAGAAATCACATTAGGATTCTCTTTTTAACATGTTCCTTAAAACACTAGTGCTTAGGAAATCTATTGGAGGCAGAAGCAGTCAAGGGTAGCTTAGGGTTAGGGTTAGGGTTAGGGTTAGGGTTAGTGTTAGGGTACGGGTTAGGTTACGGGTTCGGGTACGGCGTAGGGTATGGGTTAGGGTTAGGGTTAGGGTTAGTTTGAGGGTTAGGGCTCGGTTTAGGGTACGGGTTAGGATTAGGGTACGTGTTAGGGTTAGGGTAGGGGTTAGGGTTAGGGTACGCGTTAGGGTTAGGGTAGTTATTAAACCTATCCCACTCTCTAGATACCCCTTAGCACGTCAAGGAATATTATTTGGGTGTCCAGCCATGGAGAAGAGTTTAGACACTAGGAGAAGATAAGGAACACACCCATTATCAAGAAATCACATTAGGATTCTCTTTTTAACCTGTTCCTTAAAACACTAGTGCTTAGGAAATCTATTGGAGGCAGAAGCAGTCAAGGGTAGCTTAGGGTTAGGGTTAGGGTTAGGGTTAAGTTTAGGGTACGGCTTAGGGTACGGGTTCGGGTACGGGTTCGTGTACGGCGTAGGGTATGGGTTTGGGTTAGGGTTAGGGTTAGTTTGAAGGTTAGGGCTCGGTTTAGGGTACGGGTTAGGATTAGGTTTCGTGTTAGGGTTAGGGTAGGGGTTAGGGTTAGGGTACGCGTTAGGGTTAGGGTAGTTATTAAACCTATCCCACTCTCTAGATACCCCTTAGCACGTCAAGGAATATTATTTGGGTGTCCAGCCATGGAGAAGAGTTTAGACACTAGGAGAAGATAAGGAACACACCCATTATCCTGAAATCACATTAGGATTCTCTTTTTAACCTGTTCCTTAAAACACTAGTGCTTAGGAAATCTATTGGAGGCAGAAGCAGTCAAGGGTAGCTTAGGGTTAGGGTTAGGGTTATTGTTAGGGTAAGGCTTAGGGTACGGGTTCGGGTACGGCATAGGGTATGTTTTAGGGTTAGGGTTAGGGTTAGTTTGAGGGTTAGGGCTCGGTTTAGGGTACGGGTTAGGATTAGGGTACGTGTTAGGGTTAGGGTAGGGGTTAGGGTTAGGGTACGCTTTAGGGTTAGGGTAGTAATTAAACCTATCCCACTCCCTAGATACCGCTTAGCACGTCAAGGAATATTATTTGCGGGTCCAGCCATGGAGAAGAGTTTAGACAGTAGGAGAAGATAAGGAACACACGCATTATCAAGAAATCACATTAGGATTCTCTTTTTAACCTGTTCCTTAAAACACTAGTGCTTAGGAAATCTATTGGAGGCAGAAGCAGTCAAGGGTAGCTTAGGGTTAGGGTTAGGGTTAGGGTTAGGGTTAGGGTACGGCTTAGGGTACGGGTTCGGGTACGGGTTCGTGTACGGCGTAGGGTATGGGTTAGGGTTAGGGTTACGGTTAGTTTGAGGGTTAGGGCTCGGTTTAGGTTACGGGTTAGGATTAGAGTACGTGTTAGGGTTAGGGTATGCATTAGTGTTAGGGTAGTTTTTAAACCTATCCCACTCTCTAGATACCACTTAGCACGTCAAGGAATATTATTTGGGGGTCCAGCCATGGAGAAGAGTTTAGACACTAGGAGAAGATAAGGAACACACACATTATCAAGAAATCACATTAGGATTCTCTTTTTAACCTATTCCTTAAAACACTATTGCTTAGGAAATCTATTGGAGGCAGAAGCAGTCAAGGGTAGCTTAGGGTTAGGGTTAGGGTTAGGGTTAGGGTTAGGGTACGGCTTAGGGTAAGGGTTCGGGTACGGGTTCGGGTACGGCGTAGGGTATGGGTTCGGGTTAGGGTTAGGGTTAGTTTGAAGGTTAGGGCTCGGTTTAGGTTACGGGTTAGGATTAGGGTTCGTGTTAGGGTTAGGGTAGGTGTTAGGTTTAGGGTACGCGTTAGGGTTAGACTAGCTATTAAACCTATCCCACTCTCTAGATACCCCTTAGCACGTCAAGGAATATTATTTGGGGGTCCAGCCATGGAGAAGAGTTTAGACACTAGGAGAAGATAAGGAACACACCCATTATCAAGAAATCACATAAGGATTCTCTTTTTAACCTGTTCCTTAATACACTAGTGCTTAGGAAATCTATTGGAGGCAGAAGCAGTCAAGGGTAGCTTAGGGTTAGGGTTAGGGTTAGGGTTACGGTTAGGGTTAGGGTACGGCTTAGGGTACGGGTTCGGGTACGGGTTCGGGTACGGAGTAGGGTATGGGTTAGGGTTAGGGTTAGGGTTAGTTTGAGGGTTAGGGCTCGGTTTAGGTTACGAGTTAGGATTAGTGTACGTGTTAGGGTTAGGGTAGAGGTTAGGGTTAGGGTACGCGTTAGGGTTAGGGTAGTTATTAAACCTATCCCACTCTCTAGATACCCCTTAGCACGTCAAGAAATATTATTTGGGGGTCCAGCCATGGATAAGAGTTTAGACACTAGGAGAAGATAAGGAACACACACATTATCAAGAAATCACATTAGGATTCTCTTTTTAACCTATTCCTTAAAACACTAGTGCTTAGGAAATCTATTGGAGGCAGAAGCAGTCAAGGGTAGCTTAGGGTTAGGGTTAGGGTTAGCTTTAGGGTACGGCTTAGGGTTCGGGTTCGGGTACGGCATAGGGTATGGTTTAGGGTTAGGGTTAGGGTTAGTTTGAGGGTTAGGGCTAGGTTTAGGGTACGGGTTAGGATTAGGGTACGTGTTAGGGTTAGGGTACGCGTTAGGGTTAGGGTAGTTATTAAACCTATCCCACTCTCTAGATACCCTTTAGCACGTCAAGGAATATTATTTGGGGGTCCAGCCATGGAGAAGAGTTTAGACACTAGGAGAAGATAATGAACACACCCATTATCAAGAAATCACATTAGGATTCTCTTTTTAACCTGTTCCTTAAAACACTAGTGCTTAGGAAATCTATTGGAGGCAGAAACAGTCAAGGGTAGCATAGGGTTAGGTTTAGGTTTAGGGTTAGGGTTAGTGTTAGGGTACGGGTTCGGGTACGGGTCCGGGTATGGCGTAGGGTATGGGTTAGGGTTAGGGTTAGGATTAGTTTGAGGGTTAGGGCTCGGTTTAGGGTATGGGTTAGGATTAGGGTACGTGTTACGGTTAGGGTAGGGGTTAGGGTTAGGGTACGGCTTAGGGTACGGCTTCGGGTACGGGTTCGTGTACGGCGTAGGGTATGGGTTAGGGTTAGGGTTAGGGTTAGTTTGAGGGTTAGGGCTCGGTTTAGGGTATGGGTTAGGATTAGTGTACGTGTTAAGGTTAGGGTAGAGGTTAGGGTTAGGGTACGCGTTAGGGTTAGGGTAGTTATTAAAACTATCCCACTCTCTAGATACCCCTTAGCACGTCAAGGAATATTATTTGGGGGTCCAGCCATGGAGAAGAGTTTAGACACTAGGAGAAGATAAGGAACACACCCATTATCAAGAAATCACATTAGGATTCTCTTTTTAACATGTTCCTTAAAACACTAGTGCTTAGGAAATCTATTGGAGGCAGAAGCAGTCACGGGTAGCTTAGGGTTAGGGTTCGGGTTATTGTTAGGGTAAGGCTTAGGGTACGGGTTCGGGTACGGCATAGGGTATGGGTTAGGGTTAGGGTTAGGTTTAGTTTGAGGGTTAGGGCTCGGTTTAGGGTACGGGTTAGGATTAGGGTACGTGTTAGGGTTAGGGTAGGGGTTAGGGTTAGGGTACGCGTTAGGGTTAGGGTAGTTATTAAACCTATCCCACTCCCTAGATACCCCTTAGCACGTCAAGGAATATTATTTGGGGGTCCAGCCATGGAGAAGAGTTTAGACACTAGGAGAAGATAAGGAACACACCCATTATCTAGAAAACACATTAGGATTCTCTTTTTAACCTGTTCCTTAAAACACTAGTGCTTAGGAAATCTATTGGAGGCAGAAGCAGTCAAGGGTAGCTTAGGGTTAGGGTTAGGGTTAGGGTACGGCTTAGGGTACGGGTTCGGGTACGGGTTCGGGTACGGCGTAGGGTATGGGTTAGGGTTAGGGTTAGGGATAGTTTGAGGGTTAGGGCTCGGTTTAGGTTACGGGTTAGGATTAGGGTACGTGTTAGGGTTAGGTTAGGGGTTAGGGTTAGGATACGCGTTAGGGTTAGGGTAGTTATTAAACCTATCCCACTCTCTAGATACTCCTTAGCAAGTCAAGGAATATTATTTGGGTGTCCAGCCATGTAGAAGAGTTTAGACACTAGGAGAAGATAAGGAACACACCCATTATCCTGAAATCACATTAGGATTCTCTTTTTAACCTGTTCCTTAAAACACTAGTGCTTAGGAAATCTATTGTAGGCAGAAGCAGTCAAGGGTAGCTTAGGGTTAGGGTTAGGGTTAGGGTTAGGGTTAGCTTTATGGTACCGCTTAGGGTACGGGTTCGGGTACGGCGTAGGGTATGGGTTAGGGTTAGGGTTAGGGTTAATTTGAGGGTTAGGGCTCGGTTTAGGGTACGGGTTAGGATTAGGGTACGTGTTAGGGTTAGGGTACGCGTTAGGGTTAGGGTAGTTATTAAACCTATCCCACTCTCTAGATACCCCTTAGCACGTCAAGGAATATTATTTGGGGGTCCAGCCATGGAGAAGAGTTTAGACACTAGGAGAAGATAAGGAACACACCCATTATCCTGAAATCACATTAGGATTCTCTTTTTAACCTGTTCCTTAGTACACTAGTGCTTAGGAAATCTATTGGAGGCAGAAGCAGTCAAGGGTAGCTTAGGGTTAGGGTTAGGGTTAGGGTTAGGGTTAGGGTACGGCTTAGGGTACGGGTTCGGGTACGGGTTCGGGTACGGCGTAGGGTATGGGTTAGGGTTAGTGTTAGGGTTAGTTTGAGGGTTAGGGCTCGGTTTTGGTTACGGGTTAGGATTAGTGTACGTGTTAGGTTTAGGGTATGCGTTAGGGTTAGGGTAGTTATTAAACCTATCCCACTCTCTACATACCACTTAGCACGTCAAGGAATATTATTTGGGGGTCCAGCCATGGAGGAGAGTTTAGACACTAGGAGAAGATAAGGAACACACACATTATCAAGAAATCACATTAGGATTCTCTTTTTAACCTATTCCTTAAAACACTATTGTTTAGGAAATCTATTGGAGGCAGAAGCAGTCAAGGGTAGCTTAGGGTTAGGGTTAGGGTTAGGGTTAGGGATAGGGTACGGCTTAGGGTACGGGTTTGGGTACGGGTTCGGGTACGGCGTAGGGTATGGGTTCGGGTTAGGTTGAGGGTTAGTTTGAGTATTAGGGCTCGGTTTAGGTTACGGGTTAAGATTAGTGTACGTGTTAGGGTTAAGGTAGAGGTTAGGGATAGGGTACGCGTTAGGGTTTGTGTAGTTATTAAACCTATCCCACTCTCTAGATACCCCTTAGCACGTCAAGGAATATTATTTGGGTGTCCAGCCATGGAGAAGAGTTTAGACACTAGGAGAAGATAAGGAACACACCCATTATCAAGAAATCACATTAGGATTCTCTTTTTAACCTTTTCCTTAAAACACTAGTGCTTAGGAAATCTATTGGAGGCAGAAGCAGTCACGGGTAGCTTAGGGTTAGGGTTCGGGTTATTGTTAGGGTAAGGCTTAAGGTACGGGTTCGGGTACGGCATAGGGTATGGGTTAGGGTTAGGGTTAGGGTTAGTTTGAGGGTTAGGGCTCGGTTTAGGGTACGGGTTAGGATTAGGGTACGTGTTAGGGTTAGGGTAGGGGTTAGGGTTAGGGTACGCGTTAGGGTTAGGGTAGTTATTAAACCTATCCCACTCCCTAGATACCCCTTAGCACGTCAAGGAATATTATTTGGGGGTCCAGCCATGGAGAAGAGTTTAGACACTAGGAGAAGATAAGGAACACACCCATTATCTAGAAAACACATTAGGATTCTCTTTTTAACCTGTTCCTTAAAACACTAGTGCTTAGGAAATCTATTGGAGGCAGAAGCAGTCAAGGGTAGCTTAGGGTTAGGGTTAGGTTTAGGGTACGGCTTAGGGTACGGGTTCGGGTACGGGTTCGGGTACGGCGTAGGGTATGGGTTAGGGTTAGGGTTAGGGATAGTTTGAGGGTTAGGGCTCGGTTTAGGTTACGGGTTAGGATTAGGGTACGTGTTAGGGTTAGGTTAGGGGTTAGGGTTAGGATACGCGTTAGGGTTAGGGTAGTTATTAAACCTATCCCACTCTCTAGATACTCCTTAGCAAGTCAAGGAATATTATTTGGGTGTCCAGCCATGGAGAAGAGTTTAGACACTAGGAGAAGATAAGGAACACACCCATTATCAAGAAATCACATTAGGATTCTCTTTTTAACGGGTTCCTTAAAATACTAGTGCTTAGGAAATCTATTGGAGGCAGAAGCAGTCAAGGGTAGCTTAGGGTTAGGGTTAGGGTTAGGTTTAGGGTTAGGGTTAGGGTACGGCTTAGGGTACGGGTTCGGGTACGGGTTCGTGTACGGCGTAGGGTATGGGTTAGGGTTAGGGTTAGGGTTAGTTTGAAGGTTAGGGCTCGGTTTAGGGTACGGGTTAGGATTAGGGTTCGTGTTAGGGTTAGGGTAGGGGTTAGGGTTAGGGTACGCGTTAGGTTTAGGGTAGTTATTAAACCTATCCCACTCTCTAGATACCCCTTAGCACGTCAAGGAATATTATTTGGGGGTCCAGCAATGGAGAAGAGTTTAGACACTAGGAGAAGATAAGGAACACACCCATTATCCTGAAATCACATTAGGATTCTCTTTTTAACCTGTTCCTTAAAACACTAGTGCTTAGGAAATCTATTGGAGGCAGAAGCAGTCAAGGGTAGCTTAGGGTTAGGGTTAGGGTTAGGGTTAGGGTTAGCTTTATGGTACCGCTTAGGGTACGGGTTCGGGTACGGCGTAGGGTATGGGTTAGGGTTAGGGTTAGGGTTAATTTGAGGGTTAGGGCTCGGTTTAGGGTACGGGTTAGGATTAGGGTACGTGTTAGGGTTAGGGTACGCGTTAGGGTTAGGGTAGTTATTAAACCTATCCCACTCTCTAGATACCCCTTAGCACGTCAAGGAATATTATTTGGGGGTCCAGCCATGGAGAAGAGTTTAGACACTAGGAGAAGATAAGGAACACACCCATTATCCTGAAATCACATTAGGATTCTCTTTTTAACCTGTTCCTTAGTACACTAGTGCTTAGGAAATCTATTGGAGGCAGAAGCAGTCAAGGGTAGCTTAGGGTTAGGGTTAGGGTTAGGGTTAGGGTTAGGGTACGGCTTAGGGTACGGGTTCGGGTACGGGTTCGGGTACGGCGTAGGGTATGGGTTAGGGTTAGTGTTAGGGTTAGTATGAGGGTTAGGGCTCGGTTTAGGTTACGGGTTAGGATTAGTGTACGTGTTAGGTTTAGGGTATGCGTTAGGGTTAGGGTAGTTATTAAACCTATCCCACTCTCTAGATACCACTTAGCACGTCAAGGAATATTATTTGGGGGTCCAGCCATGGAGAAGAGTTTAGACACTAGGAGAAGATAAGGAACACACACATTATCAAGAAATCACATTAGGATTCTCTTTTTAACCTATTCCTTAAAACACTATTGTTTAGGAAATCTATTGGAGGCAGAAGCAGTCAAGGGTAGCTTAGGGTTAGGGTTAGGGTTAGGGTTAGGGTTAGTGTTAGGGTACGGGTTAGGTTATGGGTTCGGGTACGGCGTAGGGTATGGGTTAGGGTTAGGGTTAGGGTTAGTTTGAGGGTTAGGGCTCGGTTTAGGGTACGGGTTAGGATTAGGGTACGTGTTAGGGTTAGGGTAGGGGTTAGGGTTAGGGTACGCGTTAGGGTTAGGGTAGTTATTAAACCTATCCCACTCTCTAGATACCCCTTAGCACGTCAAGGAATATTATTTGGGTGTCCAGCCATGGAGAAGAGTTTAGACACTAGGAGAAGATAAGGAACACACCCATTATCAAGAAATCACATTAGGATTCTCTTTTTAACCTGTTCCTTAAAACACTAGTGCTTAGGAAATCTATTGGAGGCAGAAGCAGTCAAGGGTAGCTTAGGGTTAGGGTTAGGGTTAGGGTTAAGTTTAGGGTACGGCTTAGGGTACGGGTTCGGGTACGGGTTCGTGTACGGCGTAGGGTATGGGTTTGGGTTAGGGTTAGGGTTAGTTTGAAGGTTAGGGCTCGGTTTAGGGTACGGGTTAGGATTAGGTTTCGTGTTAGGGTTAGGGTAGGGGTTAGGGTTAGGGTACGCGTTAGGGTTAGGGTAGTTATTAAACCTATCCCACTCTCTAGATACCCCTTAGCACGTCAAGGAATATTATTTGGGTGTCCAGCCATGGAGAAGAGTTTAGACACTAGGAGAAGATAAGGAACACACCCATTATCCTGAAATCACATTAGGATTCTCTTTTTAACCTGTTCCTTAAAACACTAGTGCTTAGGAAATCTATTGGAGGCAGAAGCAGTCAAGGGTAGCTTAGGGTTAGGGTTAGGGTTATTGTTAGGGTAAGGCTTAGGGTACGGGTTCGGGTACGGCATAGGGTATGTTTTAGGGTTAGGGTTAGGGTTAGTTTGAGGGTTAGGGCTCGGTTTAGGGTACGGGTTAGGATTAGGGTACGTGTTAGGGTTAGGGTAGGGGTTAGGGTTAGGGTACGCTTTAGGGTTAGGGTAGTAATTAAACCTATCCCACTCCCTAGATACCGCTTAGCACGTCAAGGAATATTATTTGCGGGTCCAGCCATGGAGAAGAGTTTAGACAGTAGGAGAAGATAAGGAACACACGCATTATCAAGAAATCACATTAGGATTCTCTTTTTAACCTGTTCCTTAAAACACTAGTGCTTAGGAAATCTATTGGAGGCAGAAGCAGTCAAGGGTAGCTTAGGGTTAGGGTTAGGGTTAGGGTTAGGTTTAGGGTACGGCTTAGGGTACGGGTTCGGGTACGGGTTCGTGTACGGCGTAGGGTATGGGTTAGGGTTAGGGTTACGGTTAGTTTGAGGGTTAGGGCTCGGTTTAGGTTACGGGTTAGGATTAGAGTACGTGTTAGGGTTAGGGTATGCGTTAGTGTTAGGGTAGTTTTTAAACCTATCCCACTCTCTAGATACCACTTAGCACGTCAAGGAATATTATTTGGGGGTCCAGCCATGGAGAAGAGTTTAGACACTAGGAGAAGATAAGGAACACACACATTATCAAGAAATCACATTAGGATTCTCTTTTTAACCTATTCCTTAAAACACTATTGCTTAGGAAATCTATTGGAGGCAGAAGCAGTCAAGGGTAGCTTAGGGTTAGGGTTAGGGTTAGGGTTAGGGTTAGGGTACGGCTTAGGGTAAGGGTTCGGGTACGGGTTCGGGTACGGCGTAGGGTATGGGTTCGGGTTAGGGTTAGGGTTAGTTTGAAGGTTAGGGCTCGGTTTAGGTTACGGGTTAGGATTAGGGTTCGTGTTAGGGTTAGGGTAGGTGTTAGGTTTAGGGTACGCGTTAGGGTTAGACTAGCTATTAAACCTATCCCACTCTCTAGATACCCCTTAGCACGTCAAGGAATATTATTTGGGGGTCCAGCCATGGAGAAGAGTTTAGACACTAGGAGAAGATAAGGAACACACCCATTATCAAGAAATCACATAAGGATTCTCTTTTTAACCTGTTCCTTAATACACTAGTGCTTAGGAAATCTATTGGAGGCAGAAGCAGTCAAGGGTAGCTTAGGGTTAGGGTTAGGGTTAGGGTTACGGTTAGGGTTAGGGTACGGCTTAGGGTACGGGTTCGGGTACGGGTTCGGGTACGGCGTAGGGTATGGGTTAGGGTTAGGGTTAGGGTTAGTTTGAGGGTTAGGGCTCGGTTTAGGTTACGAGTTAGGATTAGTGTACGTGTTAGGGTTAGGGTACGCGTTAGGGTTAGGGTAGTTATTAAACCTATCCCACTCTCTAGATACCCCTTAGCACGTCAAGGAATATTATTTGGGTGTCCAGCCATGGAGAAGAGTTTAGACACTAGGAGAAGATAAGGAACACACCCATTATCAAGAAATCACATTAGGATTCTCTTTTTTACCTGTTCCTTAAAACACTAGTGCTTAGAAAATCTATTGGAGGCAGAAACAGTCCAGGGTAGCATAGGGTTAGGTTTAGGTTTAGGGTTAGGGTACGGCTTAGGGTACGGGTTCGGGTACGGGTTCGGGTACGGCGTAGGGTATGGGTTCGGGTTAGGTTGAGGGTTAGTTTGAGTATTAGGGCTCGGTTTAGGTTACGGGTTAAGATTAGTGTACGTGTTAGGGTTAAGGTAGAGGTTAGGGATAGGGTACGCGTTAGGGTTTGTGTAGTTATTAAACCTATCCCACTCTCTAGATACCCCTTAGCACGTCAAGGAATATTATTTGGGTGTCCAGCCATGGAGAAGAGTTTAGACACTAGGAGAAGATAAGGAACACACCCATTATCAAGAAATCACATTAGGATTCTCTTTTTAACCTGTTCCTTAAAACACTAGTGCTTAGGAAATCTATTGGAGGCAGAAGCAGTCACGGGTAGCTTAGGGTTAGGGTTCGGGTTATTGTTAGGGTAAGGCTTAGGGTACGGGTTCGGGTACGGCATAGGGTATGGGTTAGGGTTAGGGTTAGGGTTAGTTTGAGGGTTAGGGCTCGGTTTAGGGTACGGGTTAGGATTAGGGTACGTGTTAGGGTTAGGGTAGGGGTTAGGGTTAGGGTACGCGTTAGGGTTAGGGTAGTTATTAAACCTATCCCACTCCCTAGATACCCCTTAGCACGTCAAGGAATATTATTTGGGGGTCCAGCCATGGAGAAGAGTTTAGACACTAGGAGAAGATAAGGAACACACCCATTATCTAGAAAACACATTAGGATTCTCTTTTTAACCTGTTCCTTAAAACACTAGTGCTTAGGAAATCTATTGGAGGCAGAAGCAGTCAAGGGTAGCTTAGGGTTAGGGTTAGGTTTAGGGTACGGCTTAGGGTACGGGTTCGGGTACGGGTTCGGGTACGGCGTAGGGTATGGGTTAGGGTTAGGGTTAGGGATAGTTTGAGGGTTAGGGCTCGGTTTAGGTTACGGGTTAGGATTAGGGTACGTGTTAGGGTTAGGTTAGGGGTTAGGGTTAGGATACGCGTTAGGGTTAGGGTAGTTATTAAACCTATCCCACTCTCTAGATACTCCTTAGCAAGTCAAGGAATATTATTTGGGTGTCCAGCCATGGAGAAGAGTTTAGACACTAGGAGAAGATAAGGAACACACCCATTATCAAGAAATCACATTAGGATTCTCTTTTTAACGGGTTCCTTAAAATACTAGTGCTTAGGAAATCTATTGGAGGCAGAAGCAGTCAAGGGTAGCTTAGGGTTAGGGTTAGGGTTAGGTTTAGGGTTAGGGTTAGGGTACGGCTTAGGGTACGGGTTCGGGTACGGGTTCGTGTACGGCGTAGGGTATGGGTTAGGGTTAGGGTTAGGGTTAGTTTGAAGGTTAGGGCTCGGTTTAGGGTACGGGTTAGGATTAGGGTTCGTGTTAGGGTTAGGGTAGGGGTTAGGGTTAGGGTACGCGTTAGGTTTAGGGTAGTTATTAAACCTATCCCTCTCTCTAGATACCCCTTAGCACGTCAAGGAATATTATTTGGGGGTCCAGCAATGGAGAAGAGTTTAGACACTAGGAGAAGATAAGGAACACACCCATTATCCTGAAATCACATTAGGATTCTCTTTTTAACCTGTTCCTTAAAACACTAGTGCTTAGGAAATCTATTGGAGGCAGAAGCAGTCAAGGGTAGCTTAGGGTTAGGGTTAGGGTTAGGGTTAGGGTTAGCTTTATGGTACCGCTTAGGGTACGGGTTCGGGTACGGCGTAGGGTATGGGTTAGGGTTAGGGTTAGGGTTAATTTGAGGGTTAGGGCTCGGTTTAGGGTACGGGTTAGGATTAGGGTACGTGTTAGGGTTAGGGTACGCGTTAGGGTTAGGGTAGTTATTAAACCTATCCCACTCTCTAGATACCCCTTAGCACGTCAAGGAATATTATTTGGGGGTCCAGCCATGGAGAAGAGTTTAGACACTAGGAGAAGATAAGGAACACACCCATTATCCTGAAATCACATTAGGATTCTCTTTTTGACCTGTTCCTTAGTACACTAGTGCTTAGGAAATCTATTGGAGGCAGAAGCAGTCAAGGGTAGCTTAGGGTTAGGGTTAGGGTTAGGGTTAGGGTACGGCTTAGGGTACGGGTTCGGGTACGGGTTCGGGTACGGCGTAGGGTATGGGTTAGGGTTAGTGTTAGGGTTAGTATGAGGGTTAGGGCTCGGTTTAGGTTACGGGTTAGGATTAGTGTACGTGTTAGGTTTAGGGTATGCGTTAGGGTTAGGGTAGTTATTAAACCTATCCCACTCTCTAGATACCACTTAGCACGTCAAGGAATATTATTTGGGGGTCCAGCCATGGAGAAGAGTTTAGACACTAGGAGAAGATAAGGAACACACACATTATCAAGAAATCACATTAGGATTCTCTTTTTAACCTATTCCTTAAAACACTATTGTTTAGGAAATCTATTGGAGGCAGAAGCAGTCAAGGGTAGCTTAGGGTTAGGGTTAGGGTTAGGGTTAGGGTTAGTGTTAGGGTACGGGTTAGGTTATGGGTTCGGGTACGGCGTAGGGTATGGGTTAGGGTTAGGGTTAGGGTTAGTTTGAGGGTTAGGGCTCGGTTTAGGGTACGGGTTAGGATTAGGGTACGTGTTAGGGTTAGGGTAGGGGTTAGGGTTAGGGTACGCGTTAGGGTTAGGGTAGTTATTAAACCTATCCCACTCTCTAGATACCCCTTAGCACGTCAAGGAATATTATTTGGGTGTCCAGCCATGGAGAAGAGTTTAGACACTAGGAGAAGATAAGGAACACACCCATTATCAAGAAATCACATTAGGATTCTCTTTTTAACCTGTTCCTTAAAACACTAGTGCTTAGGAAATCTATTGGAGGCAGAAGCAGTCAAGGGTAGCTTAGGGTTAGGGTTAGGGTTAGGGTTAAGTTTAGGGTACGGCTTAGGGTACGGGTTCGGGTACGGGTTCGTGTACGGCGTAGGGTATGGGTTTGGGTTAGGGTTAGGGTTAGTTTGAAGGTTAGGGCTCGGTTTAGGGTACGGGTTAGGATTAGGTTTCGTGTTAGGGTTAGGGTAGGGGTTAGGGTTAGGGTACGCGTTAGGGTTAGGGTAGTTATTAAACCTATCCCACTCTCTAGATACCCCTTAGCACGTCAAGGAATATTATTTGGGTGTCCAGCCATGGAGAAGAGTTTAGACACTAGGAGAAGATAAGGAACACACCCATTATCCTGAAATCACATTAGGATTCTCTTTTTAACCTGTTCCTTAAAACACTAGTGCTTAGGAAATCTATTGGAGGCAGAAGCAGTCAAGGGTAGCTTAGGGTTAGGGTTAGGGTTATTGTTAGGGTAAGGCTTAGGGTACGGGTTCGGGTACGGCATAGGGTATGTTTTAGGGTTAGGGTTAGGGTTAGTTTGAGGGTTAGGGCTCGGTTTAGGGTACGGGTTAGGATTAGGGTACGTGTTAGGGTTAGGGTAGGGGTTAGGGTTAGGGTACGCTTTAGGGTTAGGGTAGTAATTAAACCTATCCCACTCCCTAGATACCGCTTAGCACGTCAAGGAATATTATTTGCGGGTCCAGCCATGGAGAAGAGTTTAGACAGTAGGAGAAGATAAGGAACACACGCATTATCAAGAAATCACATTAGGATTCTCTTTTTAACCTGTTCCTTAAAACACTAGTGCTTAGGAAATCTATTGGAGGCAGAAGCAGTCAAGGGTAGCTTAGGGTTAGGGTTAGGGTTAGGGTTAGGTTTAGGGTACGGCTTAGGGTACGGGTTCGGGTACGGGTTCGTGTACGGCGTAGGGTATGGGTTAGGGTTAGGGTTACGGTTAGTTTGAGGGTTAGGGCTCGGTTTAGGTTACGGGTTAGGATTAGAGTACGTGTTAGGGTTAGGGTATGCGTTAGTGTTAGGGTAGTTTTTAAACCTATCCCACTCTCTAGATACCACTTAGCACGTCAAGGAATATTATTTGGGGGTCCAGCCATGGAGAAGAGTTTAGACACTAGGAGAAGATAAGGAACACACACATTATCAAGAAATCACATTAGGATTCTCTTTTTAACCTATTCCTTAAAACACTATTGCTTAGGAAATCTATTGGAGGCAGAAGCAGTCAAGGGTAGCTTAGGGTTAGGGTTAGGGTTAGGGTTAGGGTTAGGGTACGGCTTAGGGTAAGGGTTCGGGTACGGGTTCGTGTACGGCGTAGGGTATGGGTTCGGGTTAGGGTTAGGGTTAGTTTGAAGGTTAGGGCTCGGTTTAGGTTACGGGTTAGGATTAGGGTTCGTCTTAGGGTTAGGGTAGGTGTTAGGTTTAGGGTACGCGTTAGGGTTAGACTAGCTATTAAACCTATCCCACTCTCTAGATACCCCTTAGCACGTCAAGGAATATTATTTGGGGGTCCAGCCATGGAGAAGAGTTTAGACACTAGGAGAAGATAAGGAACACACCCATTATCAAGAAATCACATAAGGATTCTCTTTTTAACCTGTTCCTTAATACACTAGTGCTTAGGAAATCTATTGGAGGCAGAAGCAGTCAAGGGTAGCTTAGGGTTAGGGTTAGGGTTAGGGTTACGGTTAGGGTTAGGGTACGGCTTAGGGTACGGGTTCGGGTACGGGTTCGGGTACGGCGTAGGGTATGGGTTAGGGTTAGGGTTAGGGTTAGTTTGAGGGTTAGGGCTCGGTTTAGGTTACGAGTTAGGATTAGTGTACGTGTTAGGGTTAGGGTACGCGTTAGGGTTAGGGTAGTTATTAAACCTATCCCACTCTCTAGATACCCCTTAGCACGTCAAGGAATATTATTTGGGTGTCCAGCCATGGAGAAGAGTTTAGACACTAGGAGAAGATAAGGAACACACCCATTATCAAGAAATCACATTAGGATTCTCTTTTTTACCTGTTCCTTAAAACACTAGTGCTTAGAAAATCTATTGGAGGCAGAAACAGTCAAGGGTAGCATAGGGTTAGGTTTAGGTTTAGGGTTAGGGTTAGTGTTAGGGTACGGGTTCGGGTACGGGTCCGGGTATGGCGTAGGGTATGGGTTAGGGTTAGGGTTAGGATTAGTTTGAGGGTTAGGGCTCGGTTTAGGGTATGGGTTAGGATTAGGGTACGTGTTAGGGTTAGGTTAGGGGTTAGGGTTAGGATACGCGTTAGGGTTAGGGTAGTTATTAAACCTATCCCACTCTCTAGATACTCCTTAGCAAGTCAAGGAATATTATTTGGGTGTCCAGCCATGTAGAAGAGTTTAGACACTAGGAGAAGATAAGGAACACACCCATTATCCTGAAATCACATTAGGATTCTCTTTTTAACCTGTTCCTTAAAACACTAGTGCTTAGGAAATCTATTGTAGGCAGAAGCAGTCAAGGGTAGCTTAGGGTTAGGGTTAGGGTTAGGGTTAGGGTTAGCTTTATGGTACCGCTTAGGGTACGGGTTCGGGTACGGCGTAGGGTATGGGTTAGGGTTAGGGTTAGGGTTAATTTGAGGGTTAGGGCTCGGTTTAGGGTACGGGTTAGGATTAGGGTACGTGTTAGGGTTAGGGTACGCGTTAGGGTTAGGGTAGTTATTAAACCTATCCCACTCTCTAGATACCCCTTAGCACGTCAAGGAATATTATTTGGGGGTCCAGCCATGGAGAAGAGTTTAGACACTAGGAGAAGATAAGGAACACACCCATTATCCTGAAATCACATTAGGATTCTCTTTTTAACCTGTTCCTTAGTACACTAGTGCTTAGGAAATCTATTGGAGGCAGAAGCAGTCAAGGGTAGCTTAGGGTTAGGGTTAGGGTTAGGGTTAGGGTTAGGGTACGGCTTAGGGTACGGGTTCGGGTACGGGTTCGGGTACGGCGTAGGGTATGGGTTAGGGTTAGTGTTAGGGTTAGTTTGAGGGTTAGGGCTCGGTTTTGGTTACGGGTTAGGATTAGTGTACGTGTTAGGTTTAGGGTATGCGTTAGGGTTAGGGTAGTTATTAAACCTATCCCACTCTCTACATACCACTTAGCACGTCAAGGAATATTATTTGGGGGTCCAGCCATGGAGGAGAGTTTAGACACTAGGAGAAGATAAGGAACACACACATTATCAAGAAATCACATTAGGATTCTCTTTTTAACCTATTCCTTAAAACACTATTGTTTAGGAAATCTATTGGAGGCAGAAGCAGTCAAGGGTAGCTTAGGGTTAGGGTTAGGGTTAGGGTTAGGGATAGGGTACGGCTTAGGGTACGGGTTCGGGTACGGGTTCGGGTACGGCGTAGGGTATGGGTTCGGGTTAGGTTGAGGGTTAGTTTGAGTATTAGGGCTCGGTTTAGGTTACGGGTTAAGATTAGTGTACGTGTTAGGGTTAAGGTAGAGGTTAGGGATAGGGTACGCGTTAGGGTTTGTGTAGTTATTAAACCTATCCCACTCTCTAGATACCCCTTAGCACGTCAAGGAATATTATTTGGGTGTCCAGCCATGGAGAAGAGTTTAGACACTAGGAGAAGATAAGGAACACACCCATTATCAAGAAATCACATTAGGATTCTCTTTTTAACCTTTTCCTTAAAACACTAGTGCTTAGGAAATCTATTGGAGGCAGAAGCAGTCACGGGTAGCTTAGGGTTAGGGTTCGGGTTATTGTTAGGGTAAGGCTTAAGGTACGGGTTCGGGTACGGCATAGGGTATGGGTTAGGGTTAGGGTTAGGGTTAGTTTGAGGGTTAGGGCTCGGTTTAGGGTACGGGTTAGGATTAGGGTACGTGTTAGGGTTAGGGTAGGGGTTAGGGTTAGGGTACGCGTTAGGGTTAGGGTAGTTATTAAACCTATCCCACTCCCTAGATACCCCTTAGCACGTCAAGGAATATTATTTGGGGGTCCAGCCATGGAGAAGAGTTTAGACACTAGGAGAAGATAAGGAACACACCCATTATCTAGAAAACACATTAGGATTCTCTTTTTAACCTGTTCCTTAAAACACTAGTGCTTAGGAAATCTATTGGAGGCAGAAGCAGTCAAGGGTAGCTTAGGGTTAGGGTTAGGTTTAGGGTACGGCTTAGGGTACGGGTTCGGGTACGGGTTCGGGTACGGCGTAGGGTATGGGTTAGGGTTAGGGTTAGGGATAGTTTGAGGGTTAGGGCTCGGTTTAGGTTACGGGTTAGGATTAGGGTACGTGTTAGGGTTAGGTTAGGGGTTAGGGTTAGGATACGCGTTAGGGTTAGGGTAGTTATTAAACCTATCCCACTCTCTAGATACTCCTTAGCAAGTCAAGGAATATTATTTGGGTGTCCAGCCATGGAGAAGAGTTTAGACACTAGGAGAAGATAAGGAACACACCCATTATCAAGAAATCACATTAGGATTCTCTTTTTAACGGGTTCCTTAAAATACTAGTGCTTAGGAAATCTATTGGAGGCAGAAGCAGTCAAGGGTAGCTTAGGGTTAGGGTTAGGGTTAGGTTTAGGGTTAGGGTTAGGGTACGGCTTAGGGTACGGGTTCGGGTACGGGTTCGTGTACGGCGTAGGGTATGGGTTAGGGTTAGGGTTAGGGTTAGTTTGAAGGTTAGGGCTCGGTTTAGGGTACGGGTTAGGATTAGGGTTCGTGTTAGGGTTAGGGTAGGGGTTAGGGTTAGGGTACGCGTTAGGTTTAGGGTAGTTATTAAACCTATCCCACTCTCTAGATACCCCTTAGCACGTCAAGGAATATTATTTGGGGGTCCAGCAATGGAGAAGAGTTTAGACACTAGGAGAAGATAAGGAACACACCCATTATCCTGAAATCACATTAGGTTTCTCTTTTTAACCTGTTCCTTAAAACACTAGTGCTTAGGAAATCTATTGGAGGCAGAAGCAGTCAAGGGTAGCTTAGGGTTAGGGTTAGGGTTAGGGTTAGGGTTAGCTTTATGGTACCGCTTAGGGTACGGGTTCGGGTACGGCGTAGGGTATGGGTTAGGGTTAGGGTTAGGGTTAATTTGAGGGTTAGGGCTCGGTTTAGGGTACGGGTTAGGATTAGGGTACGTGTTAGGGTTAGGGTACGCGTTAGGGTTAGGGTAGTTATTAAACCTATCCCACTCTCTAGATACCCCTTAGCACGTCAAGGAATATTATTTGGGGGTCCAGCCATGGAGAAGAGTTTAGACACTAGGAGAAGATAAGGAACACACCCATTATCCTGAAATCACATTAGGATTCTCTTTTTAACCTGTTCCTTAGTACACTAGTGCTTAGGAAATCTATTGGAGGCAGAAGCAGTCAAGGGTAGCTTAGGGTTAGGGTTAGGGTTAGGGTTAGGGTTAGGGTACGGCTTAGGGTACGGGTTCGGGTACGGGTTCGGGTACGGCGTAGGGTATGGGTTAGGGTTAGTGTTAGGGTTAGTATGAGGGTTAGGGCTCGGTTTAGGTTACGGGTTAGGATTAGTGTACGTGTTAGGTTTAGGGTATGCGTTAGGGTTAGGGTAGTTATTAAACCTATCCCACTCTCTAGATACCACTTAGCACGTCAAGGAATATTATTTGGGGGTCCAGCCATGGAGAAGAGTTTAGACACTAGGAGAAGATAAGGAACACACACATTATCAAGAAATCACATTAGGATTCTCTTTTTAACCTATTCCTTAAAACACTATTGTTTAGGAAATCTATTGGAGGCAGAAGCAGTCAAGGGTAGCTTAGGGTTAGGGTTAGGGTTAGGGTTAGGGTTAGTGTTATGGTACGGGTTAGGTTACGGGTTCGGGTACGGCGTAGGGTATGGGTTAGGGTTAGGGTTAGGGTTAGTTTGAGGGTTAGGGCTCGGTTTAGGGTACGGGTTAGGATTAGGGTACGTGTTAGGGTTAGGGTAGGGGTTAGGGTTAGGGTACGCGTTAGGGTTAGGGTAGTTATTAAACCTATCCCACTCTCTAGATACCCCTTAGCACGTCAAGGAATATTATTTGGGTGTCCAGCCATGGAGAAGAGTTTAGACACTAGGAGAAGATAAGGAACACACCCATTATCAAGAAATCACATTAGGATTCTCTTTTTAACCTGTTCCTTAAAACACTAGTGCTTAGGAAATCTATTGGAGGCAGAAGCAGTCAAGGGTAGCTTAGGGTTAGGGTTAGGGTTAGGGTTAAGTTTAGGGTACGGCTTAGGGTACGGGTTCGGGTACGGGTTCGTGTACGGCGTAGGGTATGGGTTTGGGTTAGGGTTAGGGTTAGTTTGAAGGTTAGGGCTCGGTTTAGGGTACGGGTTAGGATTAGGTTTCGTGTTAGGGTTAGGGTAGGGGTTAGGGTTAGGGTACGCGTTAGGGTTAGGGTAGTTATTAAACCTATCCCACTCTCTAGATACCCCTTAGCACGTCAAGGAATATTATTTGGGTGTCCAGCCATGGAGAAGAGTTTAGACACTAGGAGAAGATAAGGAACACACCCATTATCCTGAAATCACATTAGGATTCTCTTTTTAACCTGTTCCTTAAAACACTAGTGCTTAGGAAATCTATTGGAGGCAGAAGCAGTCAAGGGTAGCTTAGGGTTAGGGTTAGGGTTATTGTTAGGGTAAGGCTTAGGGTACGGGTTCGGGTACGGCATAGGGTATGTTTTAGGGTTAGGGTTAGGGTTAGTTTGAGGGTTAGGGCTCTGTTTAGGGTACGGGTTAGGATTAGGGTACGTGTTAGGGTTAGGGTAGGGGTTAGGGTTAGGGTACGCTTTAGGGTTAGGGTAGTAATTAAACCTATCCCACTCCCTAGATACCGCTTAGCACGTCAAGGAATATTATTTGCGGGTCCAGCCATGGAGAAGAGTTTAGACAGTAGGAGAAGATAAGGAACACACGCATTATCAAGAAATCACATTAGGATTCTCTTTTTAACCTGTTCCTTAAAACACTAGTGCTTAGGAAATCTATTGGAGGCAGAAGCAGTCAAGGGTAGCTTAGGGTTAGGGTTAGGGTTAGGGTTAGGTTTAGGGTACGGCTTAGGGTACGGGTTCGGGTACGGGTTCGTGTACGGCGTAGGGTATGGGTTAGGGTTAGGGTTACGGTTAGTTTGAGGGTTAGGGCTCGGTTTAGGTTACGGGTTAGGATTAGAGTACGTGTTAGGGTTAGGGTATGCGTTAGTGTTAGGGTAGTTTTTAAACCTATCCCACTCTCTAGATACCACTTAGCACGTCAAGGAATATTATTTGGGGGTCCAGCCATGGAGAAGAGTTTAGACACTAGGAGAAGATAAGGAACACACACATTATCAAGAAATCACATTAGGATTCTCTTTTTAACCTATTCCTTAAAACACTATTGCTTAGGAAATCTATTGGAGGCAGAATCAGTCAAGGGTAGCTTAGGGTTAGGGTTAGGGTTAGGGTTAGGGTTAGGGTACGGCTTAGGGTAAGGGTTCGGGTACGGGTTCGGGTACGGCGTAGGGTATGGGTTCGGGTTAGGGTTAGGGTTAGTTTGAAGGTTAGGGCTCGGTTTAGGTTACGGGTTAGGATTAGTGTTCGTGTTAGGGTTAGGGTAGGTGTTAGGTTTAGGGTACGCGTTAGGGTTAGACTAGCTATTAAACCTATCCCACTCTCTAGATACCCCTTAGCACGTCAAGGAATATTATTTGGGGGTCCAGCCATGGAGAAGAGTTTAGACACTAGGAGAAGATAAGGAACACACCCATTATCAAGAAATCACATAAGGATTCTCTTTTTAACCTGTTCCTTAATACACTAGTGCTTAGGAAATCTATTGGAGGCAGAAGCAGTCAAGGGTAGCTTAGGGTTAGGGTTAGGGTTAGGGTTACGGTTAGGGTTAGGGTACGGCTTAGGGTACGGGTTCGGGTACGGGTTCGGGTACGGCGTAGGGTATGGGTTAGGGTTAGGGTTAGGGTTAGTTTGAGGGTTAGGGCTCGGTTTAGGTTACGAGTTAGGATTAGTGTACGTGTTAGGGTTAGGGTACGCGTTAGGGTTAGGGTAGTTATTAAACCTATCCCACTCTCTAGATACCCCTTAGCACGTCAAGGAATATTATTTGGGTGTCCAGCCATGGAGAAGAGTTTAGACACTAGGAGAAGATAAGGAACACACCCATTATCAAGAAATCACATTAGGATTCTCTTTTTTACCTGTTCCTTAAAACACTAGTGCTTAGAAAATCTATTGGAGGCAGAAACAGTCCAGGGTAGCATAGGGTTAGGTTTAGGTTTAGGGTTAGGGTACGGCTTAGGGTACGGGTTCGGGTACGGGTTCGGGTACGGCGTAGGGTATGTGTTCGGGTTAGGTTGAGGGTTAGTTTGAGTATTAGGGCTCGGTTTAGGTTACGGGTTAAGATTAGTGTACGTGTTAGGGTTAAGGTAGAGGTTAGGGATAGGGTACGCGTTAGGGTTTGTGTAGTTATTAAACCTATCCCACTCTCTAGATACCCCTTAGCACGTCAAGGAATATTATTTGGGTGTCCAGCCATGGAGAAGAGTTTAGACACTAGGAGAAGATAAGGAACACACCCATTATCAAGAAATCACATTAGGATTCTCTTTTTAACCTGTTCCTTAAAACACTAGTGCTTAGGAAATCTATTGGAGGCAGAAGCAGTCACGGGTAGCTTAGGGTTAGGGTTCGGGTTATTGTTAGGGTAAGGCTTAGGGTACGGGTTCGGGTACGGCATAGGGTATGGGTTAGGGTTAGGGTTAGGGTTAGTTTGAGGGTTAGGGCTCGGTTTAGGGTACGGGTTAGGATTAGGGTACGTGTTAGGGTTAGGGTAGGGGTTAGGGTTAGGGTACGCGTTAGGGTTAGGGTAGTTATTAAACCTATCCCACTCCCTAGATACCCCTTAGCACGTCAAGGAATATTATTTGGGGGTCCAGCCATGGAGAAGAGTTTAGACACTAGGAGAAGATAAGGAACACACCCATTATCTAGAAAACACATTAGGATTCTCTTTTTAACCTGTTCCTTAAAACACTAGTGCTTAGGAAATCTATTGGAGGCAGAAGCAGTCAAGGGTAGCTTAGGGTTAGGGTTAGGTTTAGGGTACGGCTTAGGGTACGGGTTCGGGTAAGGGTTCGGGTACGGCGTAGGGTATGGGTTAGGGTTAGGGTTAGGGATAGTTTGAGGGTTAGGGCTCGGTTTAGGTTACGGGTTAGGATTAGGGTACGTGTTAGGGTTAGGTTAGGGGTTAGGGTTAGGATACGCGTTAGGGTTAGGGTAGTTATTAAACCTATCCCACTCTCTAGATACTCCTTAGCAAGTCAAGGAATATTATTTGGGTGTCCAGCCATGGAGAAGAGTTTAGACACTAGGAGAAGATAAGGAACACACCCATTATCAAGAAATCACATTAGGATTCTCTTTTTAACGGGTTCCTTAAAATACTAGTGCTTAGGAAATCTATTGGAGGCAGAAGCAGTCAAGGGTAGCTTAGGGTTAGGGTTAGGGTTAGGTTTAGGGTTAGGGTTAGGGTACGGCTTAGGGTACGGGTTCGGGTACGGGTTCGTGTACGGCGTAGGGTATGGGTTAGGGTTAGGGTTAGGGTTAGTTTGAAGGTTAGGGCTCGGTTTAGGGTACGGGTTAGGATTAGGGTTCGTGTTAGGGTTAGGGTAGGGGTTAGGGTTAGGGTACGCGTTAGGTTTAGGGTAGTTATTAAACCTATCCCACTCTCTAGATACCCCTTAGCACGTCAAGGAATATTATTTGGGGGTCCAGCAATGGAGAAGAGTTTAGACACTAGGAGAAGATAAGGAACACACCCATTATCCTGAAATCACATTAGGATTCTCTTTTTAACCTGTTCCTTAAAACACTAGTGCTTAGGAAATCTATTGGAGGCAGAAGCAGTCAAGGGTAGCTTAGGGTTAGGGTTAGGGTTAGGGTTAGGGTTAGCTTTATGGTACCGCTTAGGGTACGGGTTCGGGTACGGCGTAGGGTATGGGTTAGGGTTAGGGTTAGGGTTAATTTGAGGGTTAGGGCTCGGTTTAGGGTACGGGTTAGGATTAGGGTACGTGTTAGGGTTAGGGTACGCGTTAGGGTTAGGGTAGTTATTAAACCTATCCCACTCTCTAGATACCCCTTAGCACGTCAAGGAATATTATTTGGGGGTCCAGCCATGGAGAAGAGTTTAGACACTAGGAGAAGATAAGGAACACACCCATTATCCTGAAATCACATTAGGATTCTCTTTTTAACCTGTTCCTTAGTACACTAGTGCTTAGGAAATCTATTGGAGGCAGAAGCAGTCAAGGGTAGCTTAGGGTTAGGGTTAGGGTTAGGGTTAGGGTTAGGGTACGGCTTAGGGTACGGGTTCGGGTACGGGTTCGGGTACGGCGTAGGGTATGGGTTAGGGTTAGTGTTAGGGTTAGTATGAGGGTTAGGGCTCGGTTTAGGTTACGGGTTAGGATTAGTGTACGTGTTAGGTTTAGGGTATGCGTTAGGGTTAGGGTAGTTATTAAACCTATCCCACTCTCTAGATACCACTTAGCACGTCAAGGAATATTATTTGGGGGTCCAGCCATGGAGAAGAGTTTAGACACTAGGAGAAGATAAGGAACACACACATTATCAAGAAATCACATTAGGATTCTCTTTTTAACCTATTCCTTAAAACACTATTGTTTAGGAAATCTATTGGAGGCAGAAGCAGTCAAGGGTAGCTTAGGGTTAGGGTTAGGGTTAGGGTTAGGGTTAGTGTTAGGGTACGGGTTAGGTTATGGGTTCGGGTACGGCGTAGGGTATGGGTTAGGGTTAGGGTTAGGGTTAGTTTGAGGGTTAGGGCTCGGTTTAGGGTACGGGTTAGGATTAGGGTACGTGTTAGGGTTAGGGTAGGGGTTAGGGTTAGGGTACGCGTTAGGGTTAGGGTAGTTATTAAACCTATCCCACTCTCTAGATACCCCTTAGCACGTCAAGGAATATTATTTGGGTGTCCAGCCATGGAGAAGAGTTTAGACACTAGGAGAAGATAAGGAACACACCCATTATCAAGAAATCACATTAGGATTCTCTTTTTAACCTGTTCCTTAAAACACTAGTGCTTAGGAAATCTATTGGAGGCAGAAGCAGTCAAGGGTAGCTTAGGGTTAGGGTTAGGGTTAGGGTTAAGTTTAGGGTACGGCTTAGGGTACGGGTTCGGGTACGGGTTCGTGTACGGCGTAGGGTATGGGTTTGGGTTAGGGTTAGGGTTAGTTTGAAGGTTAGGGCTCGGTTTAGGGTACGGGTTAGGATTAGGTTTCGTGTTAGGGTTAGGGTAGGGGTTAGGGTTAGGGTACGCGTTAGGGTTAGGGTAGTTATTAAACCTATCCCACTCTCTAGATACCCCTTAGCACGTCAAGGAATATTATTTGGGTGTCCAGCCATGGAGAAGAGTTTAGACACTAGGAGAAGATAAGGAACACACCCATTATCCTGAAATCACATTAGGATTCTCTTTTTAACCTGTTCCTTAAAACACTAGTGCTTAGGAAATCTATTGGAGGCAGAAGCAGTCAAGGGTAGCTTAGGGTTAGGGTTAGGGTTATTGTTAGGGTAAGGCTTAGGGTACGGGTTCGGGTACGGCATAGGGTATGTTTTAGGGTTAGGGTTAGGGTTAGTTTGAGGGTTAGGGCTCGGTTTAGGGTACGGGTTAGGATTAGGGTACGTGTTAGGGTTAGGGTAGGGGTTAGGGTTAGGGTACGCTTTAGGGTTAGGGTAGTAATTAAACCTATCCCACTCCCTAGATACCGCTTAGCACGTCAAGGAATATTATTTGCGGGTCCAGCCATGGAGAAGAGTTTAGACAGTAGGAGAAGATAAGGAACACACGCATTATCAAGAAATCACATTAGGATTCTCTTTTTAACCTGTTCCTTAAAACACTAGTGCTTAGGAAATCTATTGGAGGCAGAAGCAGTCAAGGGTAGCTTAGGGTTAGGGTTAGGGTTAGGGTTAGGTTTAGGGTACGGCTTAGGGTACGGGTTCGGGTACGGGTTCGTGTACGGCGTAGGGTATGGGTTAGGGTTAGGGTTACGGTTAGTTTGAGGGTTAGGGCTCGGTTTAGGTTACGGGTTAGGATTAGAGTACGTGTTAGGGTTAGGGTATGCGTTAGTGTTAGGGTAGTTTTTAAACCTATCCCACTCTCTAGATACCACTTAGCACGTCAAGGAATATTATTTGGGGGTCCAGCCATGGAGAAGAGTTTAGACACTAGGAGAAGATAAGGAACACACACATTATCAAGAAATCACATTAGGATTCTCTTTTTAACCTATTCCTTAAAACACTATTGCTTAGGAAATCTATTGGAGGCAGAAGCAGTCAAGGGTAGCTTAGGGTTAGGGTTAGGGTTAGGGTTAGGGTTAGGGTACGGCTTAGGGTAAGGGTTCGGGTACGGGTTCGGGTACGGCGTAGGGTATGGGTTCGGGTTAGGGTTAGGGTTAGTTTGAAGTTTAGGGCTCGGTTTAGGTTACGGGTTAGGATTAGGGTTCGTCTTAGGGTTAGGGTAGGTGTTAGGTTTAGGGTACGCGTTAGGGTTAGACTAGCTATTAAACCTATCCCACTCTCTAGATACCCCTTAGCACGTCAAGGAATATTATTTGGGGGTCCAGCCATGGAGAAGAGTTTAGACACTAGGAGAAGATAAGGAACACACCCATTATCAAGAAATCACATAAGGATTCTCTTTTTAACCTGTTCCTTAATACACTAGTGCTTAGGAAATCTATTGGAGGCAGAAGCAGTCAAGGGTAGCTTAGGGTTAGGGTTAGGGTTAGGGTTACGGTTAGGGTTAGGGTACGGCTTAGGGTACGGGTTCGGGTACGGGTTCGGGTACGGCGTAGGGTATGGGTTAGGGTTAGGGTTAGGGTTAGTTTGAGGGTTAGGGCTCGGTTTAGGTTACGAGTTAGGATTAGTGTACGTGTTAGGGTTAGGGTACGCGTTAGGGTTAGGGTAGTTATTAAACCTATCCCACTCTCTAGATACCCCTTAGCACGTCAAGGAATATTATTTGGGTGTCCAGCCATGGAGAAGAGTTTAGACACTAGGAGAAGATAAGGAACACACCCATTATCAAGAAATCACATTAGGATTCTCTTTTTTACCTGTTCCTTAAAACACTAGTGCTTAGAAAATCTATTGGAGGCAGAAACAGTCAAGGGTAGCATAGGGTTAGGTTTAGGTTTAGGGTTAGGGTTAGTGTTAGGGTACGGGTTCGGGTACGGGTCCGGGTATGGCGTAGGGTATGGGTTAGGGTTAGGGTTAGGATTAGTTTGAGGGTTAGGGCTCGGTTTAGGGTATGGGTTAGGATTAGGGTACGTGTTAGGGTTAGGGTAGGGGTTAGGGTTAGGGTACGGCTTAGGGTACGGCTTCGGGTACGGGTTCGTGTACGGCGCAGGGTATGGGTTAGGGTTAGGGTTAGGGTTAGTTTGAAGGTTAGGGCTCGGTTTAGGGTACGGGTTAGGATTAGGGTTCGTGTTAGGGTTAGGGTAGGGGTTAGGGTTAGGGTACGCGTTAGGGTTAGGGTAGTTATTAAACCTATCCCACCCTCTAGATACCCCTTAGCACGTCAAGGAATATTATTTGGGGTTCCAGCCATGGAGAAAAGTTTAGAAACTAGGAGAAGATAAGGAATACACCCATTATCCTGAAATCACATTAGGATTCTCTTTTTAACCTGTTCCTTAATACACTAGTGCTTAGGAAATCTATTGTAGGCAGAAGCAGTCAAGGGTAGCTTAGGTTTAGGGTTAGGGTTAGGGTTAGGGTACGGCTTAGAGTACGGATTCGGGTACGGGTTCGGGTACGGCATAGGGTATGGGTTAGGGTTAGGGTTAGGGTTAGTTTGAGGGTTAGGGCTCGGTTTAGGGTATGGGTTAGGATTAGTGTACGTGTTAAGGTTAGGGTAGAGGTTAGGGTTAGGGTACGCGTTAGGGTTAGGGTAGTTATTAAAACTATCCCACTCTCTAGATACCCCTTAGCACGTCAAGGAATATTATTTGGGGGTCCAGCCATGGAGAAGAGTTTAGACACTAGGAGAAGATAAGGAACACACCCATTATCAAGAAATCACATTAGGATTCTCTTTTTAACATGTTCCTTAAAACACTAGTGCTTAGGAAATCTATTGGAGGCAGAAGCAGTCACGGGTAGCTTAGGGTTAGGGTTCGGGTTATTGTTAGGGTAAGGCTTAGGGTACGGGTTCGGGTACGGCATAGGGTATGGGTTAGGGTTAGGGTTAGGTTTAGTTTGAGGGTTAGGGCTCGGTTTAGGGTACGGGTTAGGATTAGGGTACGTGTAAGGGTTAGGGTAGGGGTTAGGGTTAGGGTACGCGTTAGGGTTAGGGTAGTTATTAAACCTATCCCACTCCCTAGATACCCCTTAGCACGTCAAGGAATATTATTTGGGGGTCCAGCCATGGAGAAGAGTTTAGACACTAGGAGAAGACAAGGAACACACCCATTATCTAGAAAACACATTAGGATTCTCTTTTTAACCTGTTCCTTAAAACACTAGTGCTTAGGAAATCTATTGGAGGCAGAAGCAGTCAAGGGTAGCTTAGGGTTAGGGTTAAGGTTAGGGTACGGCTTAGGGTACGGGTTCAGGTACGGGTTCGGGTACGGCGTAGGGTATGGGTTAGGGTTAGGGTTAGGGATAGTTTGAGGGTTAGGGCTCGGTTTAGGTTACGGGTTAGGATTAGGGTACGTGTTAGGGTTAGGTTAGGGGTTAGGGTTAGGATACGCGTTAGGGTTAGGGTAGTTATTAAACCTATCCCACTCTCTAGATACTCCTTAGCAAGTCAAGGAATATTATTTGGGTGTCCAGCCATGTAGAAGAGTTTAGACACTAGGAGAAGATAAGGAACACACCCATTATCCTGAAATCACATTAGGATTCTCTTTTTAACCTGTTCCTTAAAACACTAGTGCTTAGGAAATCTATTGGAGGCAGAAGCAGTCAAGGGTAGCTTTGGGTTAGGGTTAGGGTTAGGGTTAGGGTTAGCTTTATGGTACCGCTTAGGGTACGGGTTCGGGTACGGCGTAGGGTATGGGTTAGGGTTAGGGTTAGGGTGAATTTGAGGGTTAGGGCTCGGTTTAGGGTACGGGTTAGGATTAGGGTACGTGTTAGGGTTAGGGTACGCGTTAGGGTTAGGGTAGTTATTAAACCTATCCCACTCTCTAGATACCCCTTAGCACGTCAAGGAATATTATTTGGGGGTCCAGCAATGGAGAAGAGTTTAGACACTAGGAGAAGATAAGGAACACACCCATTATCCTGAAATCACATTAGGATTCTCTTTTTAACCTGTTCCTTAGTACACTAGTGCTTAGGAAATCTATTGGAGGCAGAAGCAGTCAAGGGTAGCTTAGGGTTAGGGTTAGGGTTAGGGTTAGGGTTAGGGTACGGCTTAGGGTACGGGTTCGGGTACGGGTTCGGGTACGGCGTAGGGTATGGGTTAGGGTTAGTGTTAGGGTTAGTTTGAGGGTTAGGGCTCGGTTTAGGTTACGGGTTAGGATTAGTGTACGTGTTAGGTTTAGGGTATGCGTTAGGGTTAGGGTAGTTATTAAACCTATCCCACTCTCTAGATACCACTTAGCACGTCAAGGAATATTATTTGGGGGTCCAGCCATGGAGGAGAGTTTAGACACTAGGAGAAGATAAGGAACACACACATTATCAAGAAATCACATTAGGATTCTCTTTTTAACCTATTCCTTAAAACACTATTGTTTAGGAAATCTATTGGAGGCAGAAGCAGTCAAGGGTAGCTTAGGGTTAGGGTTAGGGTTAGGGTTAGGGTTAGGGTACGGCTTAGGGTACGGGTTCGGGTACGGGTTCGGGTACGGCGTAGGGTATGGGTTCGGGTTAGGTTGAGGGTTAGTTTGAGTATTAGGGCTCGGTTTAGGTTACGGGTTAAGATTAGTGTACGTGTTAGGGTTAAGGTAGAGGTTAGGGATAGGGTACGCGTTAGGGTTTGTGTAGTTATTAAACCTATCCCACTCTCTAGATACCCCTTAGCACGTCAAGGAATATTATTTGGGTGTCCAGCCATGGAGAAGAGTTTAGACACTAGGAGAAGATAAGGAACACACCCATTATCAAGAAATCACATTAGGATTCTCTTTTTAACCTGTTCCTTAAAACACTAGTGCTTAGGAAATCTATTGGAGGCAGAAGCAGTCACGGGTAGCTTAGGGTTAGGGTTCGGGTTATTGTTAGGGTAAGGCTTAGGGTACGGGTTCAGGTACGGCATAGGGTATGGGTTAGGGTTAGGGTTAGGGTTAGTTTGAGGGTTAGGGCTCGGTTTAGGGTACGGGTTAGGATTAGGGTACGTGTTAGGGTTAGGGTAGGGGTTAGGGTTAGGGTACGCGTTAGGGTTAGGGTAGTTATTAAACCTATCCCACTCTCTAGATACTCCTTAGCAAGTCAAGGAATATTATTTGGGTGTCCAGCCATGGAGAAGAGTTTAGACACTAGGAGAAGATAAGGAACACACCCATTATCAAGAAATCACATTAGGATTCTCTTTTTAACGGGTTCCTTAAAATACTAGTGCTTAGGAAATCTATTGGAGGCAGAAGCAGTCAAGGGTAGCTTAGGGTTAGGGTTAGGGTTAGGTTTAGGGTTAGGGTTAGGGTACGGCTTAGGGTACGGGTTCGGGTACGGGTTCGTGTACGGCGTAGGGTATGGGTTAGGGTTAGGGTTAGGGTTAGTTTGAAGGTTAGGGCTCGGTTTAGGGTACGGGTTAGGATTAGGGTTCGTGTTAGGGTTAGGGTAGGGGTTAGGGTTAGGGTACGCGTTAGGTTTAGGGTAGTTATTAAACCTATCCCGCTCTCTAGATACCCCTTAGCACGTCAAGGAATATTATTTGGGGGTCCAGCCATGGAGAAGAGTTTAGACACTAGGAGAAGATAAGGAACACACCCATTATCCTGAAATCACATTAGGATTCTCTTTTTAACCTGTTCCTTAAAACACTAGTGCTTAGGAAATCTATTGGAGGCAGAAGCAGTCAAGGGTAGCTTAGGGATAGGGTTACGGTTAGGGTTAGGGTTAGCTTTAGGGTACTGCTTAGGGTACGGGTTCGGGTACGGCGTAGGATATGGGTTAGGGTTAGGGTTAGGGTTAATTTGAGTGTTAGGGCTCGGTTTAGGGTACGGGTTAGGATTAGGGTACGTGTTAGGGTTAGGGTACGCGTTAGGTTTAGGGTAGTTATTAAACCTATCCCACTCTCTAGATACCCCTTAGCACGTCAAGGAATATTATTTGGGGGTCCAGCCATGGAGAAGAGTTTAGACACTAGGAGAAGATAAGGAACACACCCATTATCAAGAAATCACATTAGGATTCTCTTTTTAACCTGTTCCTTAAAACACTAGTGCTTAGGAAATCTATTGGAGGCAGAAGCAGTCAAGGGTAGCTTAGGGTTAGGGTTAGGGTTAGGGTTAGGGTTAGGGTACGGCTTAGGGTACGGGTTCGGGTACGGGTTCGGGTACGGTGTAGGGTATGGGTTAGGGTTAGTGTTAGGGTTAGTTTGAGGGTTAGGGCTCGGTTTAGGTTACGGGTTAGGATTAGTGTACGTGTTATGTTTAGGGTATGCGTTAGGGTTAGGGTAGTTATTAAACCTATCCCACTCTCTAGATACCACTTAGCACGTCAAGGAATATTATTTGGGGGTCCAGCCATGGAGAAGAGTTTAGACACTAGGAGAAGATAAGGAAGACACACATTATCAAGAAATCACATTAGGATTCTCTTTTTAACCTATTCCTTAAAACACTATTGTTTAGGAAATCTATTGGAGGCAGAAGCAGTCAAGGGTAGCTTAGGGTTAGGGTTAGGGTTAGGGTTAGGGTTAGGGTACGGCTTAGGGTACGGGTTCGGGTACGGGTTCGGGTACGGCGTAGGGTATGGGTTCGGGTTAGGTTGAGGGTTAGTTTGAGTATTAGGACTCGGTTTAGGTTACGGGTTAGGATTAGTGTACGTGTTAGGGTTAAGGTAGAGGTTAGGGATAGGGTACGCGTTAGGGTTTGTGTAGTTATTAAACCTATCCCACTCTCTAGATACCCCTTAGCACGTCAAGGAATATTATTTGGGTGTCCAGCCATGGAGAAGAGTTTAGACACTAGGAGAAGATAAGGAACACACCCATTATCAAGAAATCACATTAGGATTCTCTTTTTAACCTGTTCCTTAAAACACTAGTGCTTAGGAAATCTATTGGAGGCAGAAGCAGTCAAGGGTAGCTTAGGGTTAGGGTTAGGGTTAGGGTTAGTGTTAGGGTACGGCTTAGGGTTCGGGTTCGGGTACGGGTTCGGGTACGGCGTAGGGTATGGGTTAGGGTTAGGGTTAGGGTTAGTTTGAGGGTTAGGGCTCGGTTTAGGGTACGGGTTAGCATTAGGGTACGTGTTAGGGTTAGGGTAGGGGTTAGGGTTAGGGTACGCGTTAGGGTTAGGGTAGTTATTAAACCTATCCCACTCTCTACATACCCCTTAGCACGTCAAGGAATATTATTTGGGTGTCCAGCCATGGAGAAGAGTTTAGACACTAGGAGAAGATAAGGAACACACCCATTATCAAGAAATCACATTAGGATTCTCTTTTTAACCTGTTCCTTAAAACACTAGTGCTTAGGAAATCTATTGGAGGCAGAAGCAGTCAAGGGTAGCTTAGGGTTAGGGTTAGGGTTATTGTTAGGGTAAGGCTTAGGGTACGGGTTCGGGTACGGCGTAGGGTATGGGTTATGGTTAGGGTTAGGGTTAGTTTGAGGGTTAGGGCTCGGTTTAGGGTACGGTTTAGGATTAGGGTACATGTTAGGGTTAGGGTACGCGTTAGGGTTAGGGTAGTTATTAAACCTATCCCACTCTCTAGATACCCCTTAGCACGTCAAGGAATATTATTTGGGGGTCCAGCCATGGAGAAGAGTTTAGACACTAGGAGAAAATAAAGAACACACCCATTATCCTGAAATCACAATAGGATTCTCTTTTTAACCTGTTCCTTAATACACTAGTGCTTAGGAAATCTATTGGAGGCAGAAGCAGTCAAGGGTAGCTTAGGGTTAGGGTTAGGGTTAGGGTTAGGGTTAGGGTTAGGGTACGGCTTAGGGTACAGTTTCGGGTACGGGTTCGGGTACGGCGTAGGGTATGGGTTAGGGTTAGGGTTAGGGATAGTTTGAGGGTTAGTGCTCGGTTTAGGGTACAGATTAGGATTAGGGTACATGTTAGGGTTAGGTTAGGGGTTAGGGTTAGGGTACGCGTTAGGGTTAGGGTAGTTATTAAACCTATCCCACTCTCTAGATACCCCTTAGCACGTCAAGGTATATTATTTGGGGGTCCAGCCATGGAGAAGAGTTTAGACACTAGGAGAAGATAAGGAACACACCCATTATCAAGAAATCACATTAGGATTCTCATTTTAACCTGTTCCTTAAAACACTAGTGCTTAGGAAATCTATTGGAGGCAGAAGCAGTCAAGGGTAGCTTAGGGATAGGGTTACGGTTAGGGTTAGGGTTAGCTTTAGGGTACTGCTTAGGGTACGGGTTCGGGTACGGCGTAGGATATGGGTTAGGGTTAATTTGAGTGTTAGGGCTCGGTTTAGGGTACGGGTTAGGATTAGGGTACGTGTTAGGGTTAGGGTACGCGTTAGGTTTAGGGTAGTTATTAAACCTATCCCACTCTCTAGATACCCCTTAGCACGTCAAGGAATATTATTTGGGGGTCCAGCCATGGAGAAGAGTTTAGACACTAGGAGAAGATAAGGAACACACCCATTATCAAGAAATCACATTAGGATTCTCTTTTTAACCTGTTCCTTAAAACACTAGTGCTTAGGAAATCTATTGGAGGCAGAAGCAGTCAAGGGTAGCTTAGGGTTAGGGTTAGGGTTAGGGTTAAGTTTAGGGTACGGCTTAGGGTACGGGTTCGGATACGGGTTCGTGTACGGCGTAGGGTATGGGTTAGGGTTAGGGTTAGGGTTAGTGTGAAGGTTAGGGCTCGGTTTAGGGTACGGGTTAGGATTAGGGTTCGTGTTAGGGTTAGGGTAGGGGTTAGGGTTAGGGTACGCGATAGGGTTAGGGTAGTTATTAAACCTATCCCACTCTCTAGATACCCCTTAGCACGTCAAGGAATATTATTTGGGTGTCCAGCCATGGAGAAGAGTTTAGACACTAGGAGAAGATAAGGAACACACCCATTATCCTGAAATCACATTAGGATTCTCTTTTTAACCTGTTCCTTAATACACTACTGCTTAGGAAATCTATTGGAGGCAGAAGCAGTCAAGGGTAGCTTAGGGTTAGGGTTAGGGTTAGGGTTAGGGTTAGGGTACGGCTTAGGGTACGGGTTCGGTTACGGGTTCGGGTACGGCGTAGGGTATGGGTTTGGGTTAGGGTTAGGGTTAGTTTGAAGGTTAGGGCTCGGTTTAGGGTACGGGTTAGGATTAGTGTACGTGTTAGGGTTAGGGTAGAGGTTAGGGTTAGGGTACGCGTTAGGGTTAGGGTAGTTATTAAACCCATCCCACTCTCTAGATACCCCTTAGCACGTCAAGGAATATTATTTGGGGGTCCAGCCATGGAGAAGAGTTTAGACACTAGGAGAAGATAAGGAACACACCCATTATCAAGAAATCACATTAGGATTCTCTTTTTAACCTGTTCCTTAAAACACTAGTGCTTAGGAAATCTATTGGAGGCAGAAGCAGTCAAGGGTAGCTTAGGGTTAGGGTTAGGGTTATTGTTAGGGTAAGGCTTAGGGTACGGGTTCGGGTACGGCATAGGGTATGTTTTAGGGTTAGGGTTAGGGTTAGTTTGAGGGTTAGGGCTCGGTTTAGGGTACGGGTTAGGATTAGGGTACGTGTTAGGGTTAGGGTAGGGGTTAGGGTTAGGGTACGCGTTAGGGTTAGGGTAGTTATTAAACCTATCCCACTCCCTAGATACCACTTAGAACGTCAAGGAATATTATTTGGGGGTCCAGCCATGGAGAAGAGTTTAGACAGTAGGAGAAGATAAGGAACACACGCATTATCAAGAAATCACATTAGGATTCTCTTTTTAACCTGTTCCTTAAAACACTAGTGCTTAGGAAATCTATTGGAGGCAGAAGCAGTCAAGGGTAGCTTAGGGTTAGGGTTAGGGTTATTGTTAGGGTAAGGCTTAGGGTACGGGTTCGGGTACGGCGTAGGGTATGGGTTAGGGTTAGAGTTAGGGTTAGTTTGAGGGTTAGGGCTCGGTTTAGGGTACGGTTTAGGATTAGGGTACATGTTAGGGTTAGGGTACGCGTTAGGGTTAGGGTAGTTATTAAACCTATCCCACTCTCTAGATACCCCTTAGCACGTCAAGGAATATTATTTGGGGGTCCAGCCATGGAGAAGAGTTTAGACACTAGGAGAAGATAAGGAACACACCCATTATCCTGAAATCACAATAGGATTCTCTTTTTAACCTGTTCCTTAATACACTAGTGCTTAGGAAATCTATTGGAGGCAGAAGCAGTCAAGGGTAGCTTAGGGTTAGGGTTAGGGTTAGGGTTAGGGTTAGGGTTAGGGTACGGCTTAGGGTACGGGTTCGGGTACGGGTTTGGGTACGGCGTAGGGTATGGGTTAGGGTTAGGGTTAGGGATAGTTTGAGGGTTAGTGCTCGGTTTAGGGTACAGATTAGGATTAGGGTACATGTTAGGGTTAGGTTAGGGGTTAGGGTTAGGGTACGCGTTAGGGTTAGGGTAGTTATTAAACCCATCCCACTCTCTAGATACCCCTTAGCACGTCAAGGAATATTATTTGGGGGTCCAGCCATGGAGAAGAGTTTAGACACTAGGAGAAGATAAGGAACACACCCATTATCAAGAAATCACATTAGGATTCTCTTTTTAACCTGTTCCTTAAAACACTAGTGCTTAGGAAATCTATTGGAGGCAGAAGCAGTCAAGGGTAGCTTAGGGTTAGGGTTAGGGTTATTGTTAGGGTAAGGCTTAGGGTACGGGTTCGGGTACGGCATAGGGTATGTTTTAGGGTTAGGGTTAGGGTTAGTTTGAGGGTTAGGGCTCGGTTTAGGGTACGGGTTAGGATTAGGGTACGTGTTAGGGTTAGGGTAGGGGTTAGGGTTAGGGTACGCGTTAGGGTTAGGGTAGTTATTAAACCTATCCCACTCCCTAGATACCACTTAGAACGTCAAGGAATATTATTTGGGGGTCCAGCCATGGAGAAGAGTTTAGACAGTAGGAGAAGATAAGGAACACACGCATTATCAAGAAATCACATTAGGATTCTCTTTTTAACCTGTTCCTTAAAACACTAGTGCTTAGGAAATTTATTGGAGGCAGAAGCAGTCAAGGGTAGCTTAGGGTTAGGGTTAGGGTTAGGGTTAGGGTTAGGGTACGGCTTAGGGTACGGGTTCGGGTACGGGTTCGTGTACGGCGTAGGGTATGGGTTAGGGTTACGGTTAGGGTTAGTTTGAAGGTTAGGTCTCGGTTTAGGGTACGGGTTAGGATTAGGGTTCGTGTTAGGTTTAGGGTAGGGGTTAGTGTTAGGGTACGCGTTAGGGTTAGGGTAGTTATTAAACCTATCCCACTCTCTAGATACCCCTTAGCACGACAAGGAATATTATTTGGGTGTCCAGCCATGGAGAAGAGTTTAGACACTAGGAGAAAATAAGGAACACACCCATTATCCTGAAATCACATTAGGATTCTCTTTTTAACCTGTTCCTTAGTACACTAGTGCTTAGGAAATCTATTGGAGGCAGAAGCAGTCAAGGGTAGCTTAGGGTTAGGGTTAGGGTTAGGGTTAGGGTTAGGGTACGGCTTAGGGTACGGGTTCGGGTACGGGTTCGGGTACGGCGTAGGGTATGGGTTAGGGTTAGGGTTAGGGTTAGTTTGAGGGTTAGGGCTCGGTTTAGGTTACGGGTTAGGATTAGTGTACGTGTTAGGGTTAGGGTATGCGTTAGGGTTAGGGTAGTTATTAAACCTATCCCACTCTCTAGATACCACTTAGCACGTCAAGGAATATTATTTGGGGGTCCAGCCATGGAGAAGAGTTTAGACACTAGGAGAAGATAAGGAACACACACATTATCAAGAAATCACATTAGGATTCTCTTTTTAACCTATTCCTTAAAACACTATTGCTTAGGAAATCTATTGGAGGCAGAAGCAGTCAAGGGTAGCTTAGGGTTAGGGTTAGGGTTAGGGTTAGGGTACGGCTTAGGGTACGGGTTCGGGTACGGGTTCGGGTACGGCGTAGGGTATGGGTTAGGGTTAGGGTTAGGGTTAGTTTGAGGGTTAGGGCTCGGTTTACGTTACGGGTTAGGATTAGTGTACGTGTTAGGGTTAGGGTAGAGGTTAGGGTTAGGGTACGCCTTAGGGTTAGGGTAGTTATTAAACCTATCCCACTCTCTAGATACCCCTTAGCACGTCAAGGAATATTATTTGGGGGTCCAGCCATGGAGAAGAGTTTAGACACTAGGAGAAGATAAGGAACACACCCATTATCAAGAAATCACATTAGGATTCTCATTTTAACCTGTTCCTTAAAACACTAGTGCTTAGGAAATCTATTGGAGGAAGAAGCAGTCAAGGGTAGCTTAGGGTTAGGGGTAGGGTTAGAGTACGGCTTAGGGTACGGGTTCGGGTACGGGTTCGGGTACGGGTTCGGGTATGGCGTAGGATATGGGTTAGGGTTAGAGTTAGGGTTAGTTTGAGGGTTAGGGCTCGGTTTAGGGTACGGTTTAGGATTAGGGTACATGTTAGGGTTAGGGTACGCGTTAGGGTTAGGGTAGTTATTAAACCTATCCCACTCTCTAGATACCCCTTAGCACGTCAAGGAATATTATTTGGGGGTCCAGCCATGGAGAAGAGTTTAGACACTAGGAGAAGATAAGGAACACACCCATTATCCTGAAATCACAATAGGATTCTCTTTTTAACCTGTTCCTTAATACACTAGTGCTTAGGAAATCTATTGGAGGCAGAAGCAGTCAAGGGTAGCTTAGGGTTAGGGTTAGGGTTAGGGTTAGGGTTAGGGTTAGGGTACGGCTTAGGGTACGGGTTCGGGTACGGGTTTGGGTACGGCGTAGGGTATGGGTTAGGGTTAGGGTTAGGGATAGTTTGAGGGTTAGTGCTCGGTTTAGGGTACAGATTAGGATTAGGGTACATGTTAGGGTTAGGTTAGGGGTTAGGGTTAGGGTACGCGTTAGGGTTAGGGTAGTTATTAAACCCATCCCACTCTCTAGATACCCCTTAGCACGTCAAGGAATATTATTTGGGGGTCCAGCCATGGAGAAGAGTTTAGACACTAGGAGAAGATAAGGAACACACCCATTATCAAGAAATCACATTAGGATTCTCTTTTTAACCTGTTCCTTAAAACACTAGTGCTTAGGAAATCTATTGGAGGCAGAAGCAGTCAAGGGTAGCTTAGGGTTAGGGTTAGGGTTATTGTTAGGGTAAGGCTTAGGGTACGGGTTCGGGTACGGCATAGGGTATGTTTTAGGGTTAGGGTTAGGGTTAGTTTGAGGGTTAGGGCTCGGTTTAGGGTACGGGTTAGGATTAGGGTACGTGTTAGGGTTAGGGTAGGGGTTAGGGTTAGGGTACGCGTTAGGGTTAGGGTAGTTATTAAACCTATCCCACTCCCTAGATACCACTTAGAACGTCAAGGAATATTATTTGGGGGTCCAGCCATGGAGAAGAGTTTAGACAGTAGGAGAAGATAAGGAACACACGCATTATCAAGAAATCACATTAGGATTCTCTTTTTAACCTGTTCCTTAAAACACTAGTGCTTAGGAAATCTATTGGAGGCAGAAGCAGTCAAGGGTAGCTTAGGGTTAGGGTTAGGGTTAGGGTTAGGGTTAGGGTACGGCTTAGGGTACGGGTTCGGGTACGGGTTCGTGTACGGCGTAGGGTATGGGTTAGGGTTACGGTTAGGGTTAGTTTGAAGGTTAGGTCTCGGTTTAGGGTACGGGTTAGGATTAGGGTTCGTGTTAGGTTTAGGGTAGGGGTTAGTGTTAGGGTACGCGTTAGGGTTAGGGTAGTTATTAAACCTATCCCACTCTCTAGATACCCCTTAGCACGACAAGGAATATTATTTGGGTGTCCAGCCATGGAGAAGAGTTTAGACACTAGGAGAAAATAAGGAACACACCCATTATCCTGAAATCACATTAGGATTCTCTTTTTAACCTGTTCCTTAGTACACTAGTGCTTAGGAAATCTATTGGAGGCAGAAGCAGTCAAGGGTAGCTTAGGGTTAGGGTTAGGGTTAGGGTTAGGGTTAGGGTACGGCTTAGGGTACGGGTTCGGGTACGGGTTCGGGTACGGCGTAGGGTATGGGTTAGGGTTAGGGTTAGGGTTAGTTTGAGGTTTAGGGCTCGGTTTAGGTTACGGGTTAGGATTAGTGTACGTGTTAGGGTTAGGGTATGCGTTAGGGTTAGGGTAGTTATTAAACCTATCCCACTCTCTAGATACCACTTAGCACGTCAAGGATTATTATTTGGGGGTCCAGCCATGGAGAAGAGTTTAGACACTAGGAGAAGATAAGGAACACACACATTATCAAGAAATCACATTAGGATTCTCTTTTTAACCTATTCCTTAAAACACTATTGCTTAGGAAATCTATTGGAGGCAGAAGCAGTCAAGGGTAGCTTAGGGTTAGGGTTAGGGTTAGGGTTAGGGTACGGCTTAGGGTACGGGTTCGGGTACGGGTTCGGGTACGGCGTAGGGTATGGGTTAGGGTTAGGGTTAGGGTTAGTTTGAGGGTTAGGGCTCGGTTTACGTTACGGGTTAGGATTAGTGTACGTGTTAGGGTTAGGGTAGAGGTTAGGGTTAGGGTACGCCTTAGGGTTAGGGTAGTTATTAAACCTATCCCACTCTCTAGATACCCCTTAGCACGTCAAGGAATATTATTTGGGGGTCCAGCCATGGAGAAGAGTTTAGACACTAGGAGAAGATAAGGAACACACCCATTATCAAGAAATCACATTAGGATTCTCATTTTAACCTGTTCCTTAAAACACTAGTGCTTAGGAAATCTATTGGAGGAAGAAGCAGTCAAGGGTAGCTTAGGGTTAGGGGTAGGGTTAGAGTACGGCTTAGGGTACGGGTTCGGGTACGGGTTCGGGTACGGGTTCGGGTATGGCGTAGGATATGGGTTAGGGTTAGAGTTAGGGTTAGTTTGAGGGTTAGGGCTCGGTTTAGGGTACGGTTTAGGATTAGGGTACATGTTAGGGTTAGGGTACGCGTTAGGGTTAGGGTAGTTATTAAACCTATCCCACTCTCTAGATACCCCTTAGCACGTCAAGGAATATTATTTGGGGGTCCAGCCATGGAGAAGAGTTTAGACACTAGGAGAAGATAAGGAACACACCCATTATCCTGAAATCACAATAGGATTCTCTTTTTAACCTGTTCCTTAATACACTAGTGCTTAGGAAATCTATTGGAGGCAGAAGCAGTCAAGGGTAGCTTAGGGTTAGGGTTAGGGTTAGGGTTAGGGTTAGGGTTAGGGTACGGCTTAGGGTACGGGTTCGGGTACGGGTTTGGGTACGGCGTAGGGTATGGGTTAGGGTTAGGGTTAGGGATAGTTTGAGGGTTAGTGCTCGGTTTAGGGTACAGATTAGGATTAGGGTACATGTTAGGGTTAGGTTAGGGGTTAGGGTTAGGGTACGCGTTAGGGTTAGGGTAGTTATTAAACCCATCCCACTCTCTAGATACCCCTTAGCACGTCAAGGAATATTATTTGGGGGTCCAGCCATGGAGAAGAGTTTAGACACTAGGAGAAGATAAGGAACACACCCATTATCAAGAAATCACATTAGGATTCTCTTTTTAACCTGTTCCTTAAAACACTAGTGCTTAGGAAATCTATTGGAGGCAGAAGCAGTCAAGGGTAGCTTAGGGTTAGGGTTAGGGTTATTGTTAGGGTAAGGCTTAGGGTACGGGTTCGGGTACGGCATAGGGTATGTTTTAGGGTTAGGGTTAGGGTTAGTTTGAGGGTTAGGGCTCGGTTTAGGGTACGGGTTAGGATTAGGGTACGTGTTAGGGTTAGGGTAGGGGTTAGGGTTAGGGTACGCGTTAGGGTTAGGGTAGTTATTAAACCTATCCCACTCCCTAGATACCACTTAGAACGTCAAGGAATATTATTTGGGGGTCCAGCCATGGAGAAGAGTTTAGACAGTAGGAGAAGATAAGGAACACACGCATTATCAAGAAATCACATTAGGATTCTCTTTTTAACCTGTTCCTTAAAACACTAGTGCTTAGGAAATCTATTGGAGGCAGAAGCAGTCAAGGGTAGCTTAGGGTTAGGGTTAGGGTTATTGTTAGGGTAAGGCTTAGGGTACGGGTTCGGGTACGGCGTAGGGTATGGGTTAGGGTTAGAGTTAGGGTTAGTTTGAGGGTTAGGGCTCGGTTTAGGGTACGGTTTAGGATTAGGGTACATGTTAGGGTTAGGGTACGCGTTAGGGTTAGGGTAGTTATTAAACCTATCCCACTCTCTAGATACCCCTTAGCACGTCAAGGAATATTATTTGGGGGTCCAGCCATGGAGAAGAGTTTAGACACTAGGAGAAGATAAGGAACACACCCATTATCCTGAAATCACAATAGGATTCTCTTTTTAACCTGTTCCTTAATACACTAGTGCTTAGGAAATCTATTGGAGGCAGAAGCAGTCAAGGGTAGCTTAGGGTTAGGGTTAGGGTTAGGGTTAGGGTTAGGGTTAGGGTACGGCTTAGGGTACGGGTTCGGGTACGGGTTTGGGTACGGCGTAGGGTATGGGTTAGGGTTAGGGTTAGGGATAGTTTGAGGGTTAGTGCTCGGTTTAGGGTACAGATTAGGATTAGGGTACATGTTAGGGTTAGGTTAGGGGTTAGGGTTAGGGTACGCGTTAGGGTTAGGGTAGTTATTAAACCCATCCCACTCTCTAGATACCCCTTAGCACGTCAAGGAATATTATTTGGGGGTCCAGCCATGGAGAAGAGTTTAGACACTAGGAGAAGATAAGGAACACACCCATTATCAAGAAATCACATTAGGATTCTCTTTTTAACCTGTTCCTTAAAACACTAGTGCTTAGGAAATCTATTGGAGGCAGAAGCAGTCAAGGGTAGCTTAGGGTTAGGGTTAGGGTTATTGTTAGGGTAAGGCTTAGGGTACGGGTTCGGGTACGGCATAGGGTATGTTTTAGGGTTAGGGTTAGGGTTAGTTTGAGGGTTAGGGCTCGGTTTAGGGTACGGGTTAGGATTAGGGTACGTGTTAGGGTTAGGGTAGGGGTTAGGGTTAGGGTACGCGTTAGGGTTAGGGTAGTTATTAAACCTATCCCACTCCCTAGATACCACTTAGAACGTCAAGGAATATTATTTGGGGGTCCAGCCATGGAGAAGAGTTTAGACAGTAGGAGAAGATAAGGAACACACGCATTATCAAGAAATCACATTAGGATTCTCTTTTTAACCTGTTCCTTAAAACACTAGTGCTTAGGAAATTTATTGGAGGCAGAAGCAGTCAAGGGTAGCTTAGGGTTAGGGTTAGGGTTAGGGTTAGGGTTAGGGTACGGCTTAGGGTACGGGTTCGGGTACGGGTTCGTGTACGGCGTAGGGTATGGGTTAGGGTTACGGTTAGGGTTAGTTTGAAGGTTAGGTCTCGGTTTAGGGTACGGGTTAGGATTAGGGTTCGTGTTAGGTTTAGGGTAGGGGTTAGTGTTAGGGTACGCGTTAGGGTTAGGGTAGTTATTAAACCTATCCCACTCTCTAGATACCCCTTAGCACGACAAGGAATATTATTTGGGTGTCCAGCCATGGAGAAGAGTTTAGACACTAGGAGAAAATAAGGAACACACCCATTATCCTGAAATCACATTAGGATTCTCTTTTTAACCTGTTCCTTAGTACACTAGTGCTTAGGAAATCTATTGGAGGCAGAAGCAGTCAAGGGTAGCTTAGGGTTAGGGTTAGGGTTAGGGTTAGGGTTAGGGTACGGCTTAGGGTACGGGTTCGGGTACGGGTTCGGGTACGGCGTAGGGTATGGGTTAGGGTTAGGGTTAGGGTTAGTTTGAGGGTTAGGGCTCGGTTTAGGTTACGGGTTAGGATTAGTGTACGTGTTAGGGTTAGGGTATGCGTTAGGGTTAGGGTAGTTATTAAACCTATCCCACTCTCTAGATACCACTTAGCACGTCAAGGAATATTATTTGGGGGTCCAGCCATGGAGAAGAGTTTAGACACTAGGAGAAGATAAGGAACACACACATTATCAAGAAATCACATTAGGATTCTCTTTTTAACCTATTCCTTAAAACACTATTGCTTAGGAAATCTATTGGAGGCAGAAGCAGTCAAGGGTAGCTTAGGGTTAGGGTTAGGGTTAGGGTTAGGGTACGGCTTAGGGTACGGGTTCGGGTACGGGTTCGGGTACGGCGTAGGGTATGGGTTAGGGTTAGGGTTAGGGTTAGTTTGAGGGTTAGGGCTCGGTTTACGTTACGGGTTAGGATTAGTGTACGTGTTAGGGTTAGGGTAGAGGTTAGGGTTAGGGTACGCCTTAGGGTTAGGGTAGTTATTAAACCTATCCCACTCTCTAGATACCCCTTAGCACGTCAAGGAATATTATTTGGGGGTCCAGCCATGGAGAAGAGTTTAGACACTAGGAGAAGATAAGGAACACACCCATTATCAAGAAATCACATTAGGATTCTCATTTTAACCTGTTCCTTAAAACACTAGTGCTTAGGAAATCTATTGGAGGAAGAAGCAGTCAAGGGTAGCTTAGGGTTAGGGGTAGGGTTAGAGTACGGCTTAGGGTACGGGTTCGGGTACGGGTTCGGGTACGGGTTCGGGTATGGCGTAGGATATGGGTTAGGGTTAGAGTTAGGGTTAGTTTGAGGGTTAGGGCTCGGTTTAGGGTACGGTTTAGGATTAGGGTACATGTTAGGGTTAGGGTACGCGTTAGGGTTAGGGTAGTTATTAAACCTATCCCACTCTCTAGATACCCCTTAGCACGTCAAGGAATATTATTTGGGGGTCCAGCCATGGAGAAGAGTTTAGACACTAGGAGAAGATAAGGAACACACCCATTATCCTGAAATCACAATAGGATTCTCTTTTTAACCTGTTCCTTAATACACTAGTGCTTAGGAAATCTATTGGAGGCAGAAGCAGTCAAGGGTAGCTTAGGGTTAGGGTTAGGGTTAGGGTTAGGGTTAGGGTTAGGGTACGGCTTAGGGTACGGGTTCGGGTACGGGTTTGGGTACGGCGTAGGGTATGGGTTAGGGTTAGGGTTAGGGATAGTTTGAGGGTTAGTGCTCGGTTTAGGGTACAGATTAGGATTAGGGTACATGTTAGGGTTAGGTTAGGGGTTAGGGTTAGGGTACGCGTTAGGGTTAGGGTAGTTATTAAACCCATCCCACTCTCTAGATACCCCTTAGCACGTCAAGGAATATTATTTGGGGGTCCAGCCATGGAGAAGAGTTTAGACACTAGGAGAAGATAAGGAACACACCCATTATCAAGAAATCACATTAGGATTCTCTTTTTAACCTGTTCCTTAAAACACTAGTGCTTAGGAAATCTATTGGAGGCAGAAGCAGTCAAGGGTAGCTTAGGGTTAGGGTTAGGGTTATTGTTAGGGTAAGGCTTAGGGTACGGGTTCGGGTACGGCATAGGGTATGTTTTAGGGTTAGGGTTAGGGTTAGTTTGAGGGTTAGGGCTCGGTTTAGGGTACGGGTTAGGATTAGGGTACGTGTTAGGGTTAGGGTAGGGGTTAGGGTTAGGGTACGCGTTAGGGTTAGGGTAGTTATTAAACCTATCCCACTCCCTAGATACCACTTAGAACGTCAAGGAATATTATTTGGGGGTCCAGCCATGGAGAAGAGTTTAGACAGTAGGAGAAGATAAGGAACACACGCATTATCAAGAAATCACATTAGGATTCTCTTTTTAACCTGTTCCTTAAAACACTAGTGCTTAGGAAATCTATTGGAGGCAGAAGCAGTCAAGGGTAGCTTAGGGTTAGGGTTAGGGTTAGGGTTAGGGTTAGGGTACGGCTTAGGGTACGGGTTCGGGTACGGGTTCGTGTACGGCGTAGGGTATGGGTTAGGGTTACGGTTAGGGTTAGTTTGAAGGTTAGGTCTCGGTTTAGGGTACGGGTTAGGATTAGGGTTCGTGTTAGGTTTAGGGTAGGGGTTAGTGTTAGGGTACGCGTTAGGGTTAGGGTAGTTATTAAACCTATCCCACTCTCTAGATACCCCTTAGCACGACAAGGAATATTATTTGGGTGTCCAGCCATGGAGAAGAGTTTAGACACTAGGAGAAAATAAGGAACACACCCATTATCCTGAAATCACATTAGGATTCTCTTTTTAACCTGTTCCTTAGTACACTAGTGCTTAGGAAATCTATTGGAGGCAGAAGCAGTCAAGGGTAGCTTAGGGTTAGGGTTAGGGTTAGGGTTAGGGTTAGGGTACGGCTTAGGGTACGGGTTCGGGTACGGGTTCGGGTACGGCGTAGGGTATGGGTTAGGGTTAGGGTTAGGGTTAGTTTGAGGTTTAGGGCTCGGTTTAGGTTACGGGTTAGGATTAGTGTACGTGTTAGGGTTAGGGTATGCGTTAGGGTTAGGGTAGTTATTAAACCTATCCCACTCTCTAGATACCACTTAGCACGTCAAGGATTATTATTTGGGGGTCCAGCCATGGAGAAGAGTTTAGACACTAGGAGAAGATAAGGAACACACACATTATCAAGAAATCACATTAGGATTCTCTTTTTAACCTATTCCTTAAAACACTATTGCTTAGGAAATCTATTGGAGGCAGAAGCAGTCAAGGGTAGCTTAGGGTTAGGGTTAGGGTTAGGGTTAGGGTACGGCTTAGGGTACGGGTTCGGGTACGGGTTCGGGTACGGCGTAGGGTATGGGTTAGGGTTAGGGTTAGGGTTAGTTTGAGGGTTAGGGCTCGGTTTACGTTACGGGTTAGGATTAGTGTACGTGTTAGGGTTAGGGTAGAGGTTAGGGTTAGGGTACGCCTTAGGGTTAGGGTAGTTATTAAACCTATCCCACTCTCTAGATACCCCTTAGCACGTCAAGGAATATTATTTGGGGGTCCAGCCATGGAGAAGAGTTTAGACACTAGGAGAAGATAAGGAACACACCCATTATCAAGAAATCACATTAGGATTCTCATTTTAACCTGTTCCTTAAAACACTAGTGCTTAGGAAATCTATTGGAGGAAGAAGCAGTCAAGGGTAGCTTAGGGTTAGGGGTAGGGTTAGAGTACGGCTTAGGGTACGGGTTCGGGTACGGGTTCGGGTACGGGTTCGGGTATGGCGTAGGATATGGGTTAGGGTTAGAGTTAGGGTTAGTTTGAGGGTTAGGGCTCGGTTTAGGGTACGGTTTAGGATTAGGGTACATGTTAGGGTTAGGGTACGCGTTAGGGTTAGGGTAGTTATTAAACCTATCCCACTCTCTAGATACCCCTTAGCACGTCAAGGAATATTATTTGGGGGTCCAGCCATGGAGAAGAGTTTAGACACTAGGAGAAGATAAGGAACACACCCATTATCCTGAAATCACAATAGGATTCTCTTTTTAACCTGTTCCTTAATACACTAGTGCTTAGGAAATCTATTGGAGGCAGAAGCAGTCAAGGGTAGCTTAGGGTTAGGGTTAGGGTTAGGGTTAGGGTTAGGGTTAGGGTACGGCTTAGGGTACGGGTTCGGGTACGGGTTTGGGTACGGCGTAGGGTATGGGTTAGGGTTAGGGTTAGGGATAGTTTGAGGGTTAGTGCTCGGTTTAGGGTACAGATTAGGATTAGGGTACATGTTAGGGTTAGGTTAGGGGTTAGGGTTAGGGTACGCGTTAGGGTTAGGGTAGTTATTAAACCCATCCCACTCTCTAGATACCCCTTAGCACGTCAAGGAATATTATTTGGGGGTCCAGCCATGGAGAAGAGTTTAGACACTAGGAGAAGATAAGGAACACACCCATTATCAAGAAATCACATTAGGATTCTCTTTTTAACCTGTTCCTTAAAACACTAGTGCTTAGGAAATCTATTGGAGGCAGAAGCAGTCAAGGGTAGCTTAGGGTTAGGGTTAGGGTTATTGTTAGGGTAAGGCTTAGGGTACGGGTTCGGGTACGGCATAGGGTATGTTTTAGGGTTAGGGTTAGGGTTAGTTTGAGGGTTAGGGCTCGGTTTAGGGTACGGGTTAGGATTAGGGTACGTGTTAGGGTTAGGGTAGGGGTTAGGGTTAGGGTACGCGTTAGGGTTAGGGTAGTTATTAAACCTATCCCACTCCCTAGATACCACTTAGAACGTCAAGGAATATTATTTGGGGGTCCAGCCATGGAGAAGAGTTTAGACAGTAGGAGAAGATAAGGAACACACGCATTATCAAGAAATCACATTAGGATTCTCTTTTTAACCTGTTCCTTAAAACACTAGTGCTTAGGAAATCTATTGGAGGCAGAAGCAGTCAAGGGTAGCTTAGGGTTAGGGTTAGGGTTAGGGTTAGGGTTAGGGTACGGCTTAGGGTACGGGTTCGGGTACGGGTTCGTGTACGGCGTAGGGTATGGGTTAGGGTTACGGTTAGGGTTAGTTTGAAGGTTAGGTCTCGGTTTAGGGTACGGGTTAGGATTAGGGTTCGTGTTAGGTTTAGGGTAGGGGTTAGTGTTAGGGTACGCGTTAGGGTTAGGGTAGTTATTAAACCTATCCCACTCTCTAGATACCCCTTAGCACGACAAGGAATATTATTTGGGTGTCCAGCCATGGAGAAGAGTTTAGACACTAGGAGAAAATAAGGAACACACCCATTACCCTGAAATCACATTAGGATTCTCTTTTTAACCTGTTCCTTAGTACACTAGTGCTTAGGAAATCTATTGGAGGCAGAAGCAGTCAAGGGTAGCTTAGGGTTAGGGTTAGGGTTAGGGTTAGGGTTAGGGTACGGCTTAGGGTACGGGTTCGGGTACGGGTTCGGGTACGGCGTAGGGTATGGGTTAGGGTTAGGGTTAGGGTTAGTTTGAGGGTTAGGGCTCGGTTTAGGTTACGGGTTAGGATTAGTGTACGTGTTAGGGTTAGGGTATGCGTTAGGGTTAGGGTAGTTATTAAACCTATCCCACTCTCTAGATACCACTTAGCACGTCAAGGAATATTATTTGGGGGTCCAGCCATGGAGAAGAGTTTAGACACTAGGAGAAGATAAGGAACACACACATTATCAAGAAATCACATTAGGATTCTCTTTTTAACCTATTCCTTAAAACACTATTGCTTAGGAAATCTATTGGAGGCAGAAGCAGTCAAGGGTAGCTTAGGGTTAGGGTTAGGGTTAGGGTTAGGGTACGGCTTAGGGTACGGGTTCGGGTACGGGTTCGGGTACGGCGTAGGGTATGGGTTAGGGTTAGGGTTAGGGTTAGTTTGAGGGTTAGGGCTCGGTTTACGTTACGGGTTAGGATTAGTGTACGTGTTAGGGTTAGGGTAGAGGTTAGGGTTAGGGTACGCCTTAGGGTTAGGGTAGTTATTAAACCTATCCCACTCTCTAGATACCCCTTAGCACGTCAAGGAATATTATTTGGGGGTCCAGCCATGGAGAAGAGTTTAGACACTAGGAGAAGATAAGGAACACACCCATTATCAAGAAATCACATTAGGATTCTCATTTTAACCTGTTCCTTAAAACACTAGTGCTTAGGAAATCTATTGGAGGAAGAAGCAGTCAAGGGTAGCTTAGGGTTAGGGGTAGGGTTAGAGTACGGCTTAGGGTACGGGTTCGGGTACGGGTTCGGGTACGGGTTCGGGTATGGCGTAGGATATGGGTTAGGGTTAGAGTTAGGGTTAGTTTGAGGGTTAGGGCTCGGTTTAGGGTACGGTTTAGGATTAGGGTACATGTTAGGGTTAGGGTACGCGTTAGGGTTAGGGTAGTTATTAAACCTATCCCACTCTCTAGATACCCCTTAGCACGTCAAGGAATATTATTTGGGGGTCCAGCCATGGAGAAGAGTTTAGACACTAGGAGAAGATAAGGAACACACCCATTATCCTGAAATCACAATAGGATTCTCTTTTTAACCTGTTCCTTAATACACTAGTGCTTAGGAAATCTATTGGAGGCAGAAGCAGTCAAGGGTAGCTTAGGGTTAGGGTTAGGGTTAGGGTTAGGGTTAGGGTTAGGGTACGGCTTAGGGTACGGGTTCGGGTACGGGTTTGGGTACGGCGTAGGGTATGGGTTAGGGTTAGGGTTAGGGATAGTTTGAGGGTTAGTGCTCGGTTTAGGGTACAGATTAGGATTAGGGTACATGTTAGGGTTAGGTTAGGGGTTAGGGTTAGGGTACGCGTTAGGGTTAGGGTAGTTATTAAACCCATCCCACTCTCTAGATACCCCTTAGCACGTCAAGGAATATTATTTGGGGGTCCAGCCATGGAGAAGAGTTTAGACACTAGGAGAAGATAAGGAACACACCCATTATCAAGAAATCACATTAGGATTCTCTTTTTAACCTGTTCCTTAAAACACTAGTGCTTAGGAAATCTATTGGAGGCAGAAGCAGTCAAGGGTAGCTTAGGGTTAGGGTTAGGGTTATTGTTAGGGTAAGGCTTAGGGTACGGGTTCGGGTACGGCATAGGGTATGTTTTAGGGTTAGGGTTAGGGTTAGTTTGAGGGTTAGGGCTCGGTTTAGGGTACGGGTTAGGATTAGGGTACGTGTTAGGGTTAGGGTAGGGGTTAGGGTTAGGGTACGCGTTAGGGTTAGGGTAGTTATTAAACCTATCCCACTCCCTAGATACCACTTAGAACGTCAAGGAATATTATTTGGGGGTCCAGCCATGGAGAAGAGTTTAGACAGTAGGAGAAGATAAGGAACACACGCATTATCAAGAAATCACATTAGGATTCTCTTTTTAACCTGTTCCTTAAAACACTAGTGCTTAGGAAATCTATTGGAGGCAGAAGCAGTCAAGGGTAGCTTAGGGTTAGGGTTAGGGTTAGGGTTAGGGTTAGGGTACGGCTTAGGGTACGGGTTCGGGTACGGGTTCGTGTACGGCGTAGGGTATGGGTTAGGGTTACGGTTAGGGTTAGTTTGAAGGTTAGGTCTCGGTTTAGGGTACGGGTTAGGATTAGGGTTCGTGTTAGGTTTAGGGTAGGGGTTAGTGTTAGGGTACGCGTTAGGGTTAGGGTAGTTATTAAACCTATCCCACTCTCTAGATACCCCTTAGCACGACAAGGAATATTATTTGGGTGTCCAGCCATGGAGAAGAGTTTAGACACTAGGAGAAAATAAGGAACACACCCATTATCCTGAAATCACATTAGGATTCTCTTTTTAACCTGTTCCTTAGTACACTAGTGCTTAGGAAATCTATTGGAGGCAGAAGCAGTCAAGGGTAGCTTAGGGTTAGGGTTAGGGTTAGGGTTAGGGTTAGGGTACGGCTTAGGGTACGGGTTCGGGTACGGGTTCGGGTACGGCGTAGGGTATGGGTTAGGGTTAGGGTTAGGGTTAGTTTGAGGGTTAGGGCTCGGTTTAGGTTACGGGTTAGGATTAGTGTACGTGTTAGGGTTAGGGTATGCGTTAGGGTTAGGGTAGTTATTAAACCTATCCCACTCTCTAGATACCACTTAGCACGTCAAGGAATATTATTTGGGGGTCCAGCCATGGAGAAGAGTTTAGACACTAGGAGAAGATAAGGAACACACACATTATCAAGAAATCACATTAGGATTCTCTTTTTAACCTATTCCTTAAAACACTATTGCTTAGGAAATCTATTGGAGGCAGAAGCAGTCAAGGGTAGCTTAGGGTTAGGGTTAGGGTTAGGGTTAGGGTACGGCTTAGGGTACGGGTTCGGGTACGGGTTCGGGTACGGCGTAGGGTATGGGTTCGGGTTAGGTTGAGGGTTAGTTTGAGGGTTAGGGCTCGGTTTAGGTTACGGGTTAGTATTAGTGTACGTGTTAGGGTTAAGGTAGAGGGTAGGGATAGGGTACGCGTTAGGGTTTGGGTAGTTATTAAACCTATCCCACTCTCTAGATACCCCTTAGCACGTCAAGGAATATTATTTGGGGGTCCAGCCAGGGAGAAGAGTTTAGACACTAGGAGAAGATAAGGAACACACCCATTATCAAGAAATCACATTAGGATTCTCTTTCTAACCTGTTCCTTAAAACACTAGTGCTTAGGAAATCTATTGGAGGCAGAAGCAGTCAAGGGTAGCTTAGGGTTAGGGTTAGGGTTACGGTTAGGGTTAGGGTACGGCTTAGGGTACGGGTTCGGGTACGGGTTCGGGTACGGCGTAGGGTATGGGTTAGGGTTAGGGTTAGGGTTAGTTTGAGGGTTAGGGCTCGGTTTAGGTTACGAGTTAGGATTAGTGTACGTGTTAGGGTTAGGGTAGAGGTTAGGGTTAGGGTACGCGTTAGGGTTAGGGTAGTTATTAAACCTATCCCACTCTCTAGATACCCCTTAGCACGTCAAGGAATATTATTTGGGGGTCCAGCCATGGAGAAGAGTTTAGACTCTAGGAGAAGATAAGGAACACACCCATTATCAAGAAATCACATTAGGATTCTCTTTTTAACCTGTTCCTTAAAACACTAGTGCTTAGGAAATCTATTGGAGGCAGAAGCAGTCAAGGGTAGCTTAGGGTTAGGGTGAGGGTTATTGTTAGGGTAAGGCTTAGGGTACGGGTTCGGGTACGGCGTAGGGTATGGGTTAGGGTTAGAGTTAGGGTTAGTTTGAGGGTTAGGGCTCGGTTTAGGGTACGGTTTAGGATTAGGGTACATGTTAGGGTTAGGGTACGCGTTAGGGTTAGGGTAGTTATTAAACCTATCCCACTCTCTAGATACCCCTTAGCACGTCAAGGAATATTATTTGGGATCCAGCCAGGGAGAAGAGTTTAGACACTAGGAGAAGATAAGGAACACACCCATTATCAAGAAATCACATTAGGATTCTCTTTTTAACCTGTTCCTTAAAACACTAATGCTTAGGAAATCTATTGGAGGCAGAAGCAGTCAAGGGTAGCTTAGGGTTAGGGTTAGGGTTAGGGTTAGGGTTAGTGTTAGGGTACGGGTTAGGTTACGGGTTCGGGTACGGCGTAGGGTATGGGTTAGGGTTAGGGTTAGGGTTAGTTTGAGGGTTAGGGCTCGGTTTAGGGTACGGGTTAGGATTAGGGTACGTGTTAGGGTTAGGGTAGGGGTTAGGATTAGGGTACGCGTTAGGGTTAGGGTAGTTATTAAACCTATCCGACTCCCTAGATACCGCTTAGCACGTCAAGGAATATTATTTGCGGGTCCAGCCATGGAGAAGAGTTTAGACAGTAGGAGAAGATAAGGAACACACCCATTATCAAGAAATCACATTAGGATTCTCTTTTTAACCTGTTCCTTAAAACATTAGTGCTTAGGAAATCTATTGGAGGCAGAAGCAGTCACGGGTAGCTTAGGGTTAGGGTTCGGGTTATTGTTAGGGTAAGGCTTAGGTTACGGGTTCGGGTACGGCATAGGGTATGGGTTAGGGTGAGGGTTCGGTTTAGTTTGAGGGTTAGGGCTCGGTTTAGGGTAAGGGTTAGGATTAGGGTACGTGTTAGGGTTAGGGTAGGGGTTAGGGTTAGGGTACGCGTTAGGGTTAGGGTAGTTATTAAACCTATCCCACTCCCTAGATACCCCTTAGCACGTCAAGGAATATTATTTGGGGGTCCAGCCATGGAGAAGAGTTTAGACACTAGGAGAAGATAAGGAACACACCCATTATCAAGAAAACACATAAGGATTCTCTTTTTAACCTGTTCCTTAAAACACTAGTGCTTAGGAAATCTATTGGAGGCAGAAGCAGTCAAGGGTAGCTTAGGGTTAGGGTTAGGGTTAGGGTACGGCTTAGGGTACGGGTTCGGGTACCGGTTCGGGTACGGCGTAGGGTATGGGTTAGGGTTAGGGTTAGGGATAGTTTGAGGGTTAGGGCTCGGTTTAGGTTACGGGTTAGGATTAGGGTACGTGTTAGGGTTAGGTTAGGGGTTAGGGTTAGGATACGCGTTAGGGTTAGGGTAGTTATTAAACCTATCCCACTCTCTAGATACTCCTTAGCAAGTCAAGGAATATTATTTGGGTGTCCAGCCATGGAGAAGAGTTTAGACACTAGGAGAAGATAAGGAACACACCCATAATCAAGAAATCACATTAGGATTCTCTTTTTAACGGGTTCCTTAAAATACTAGTGCTTAGGAAATCTATTGGAGGCAGAAGCAGTCAAGGGTAGCTTAGGGTTAGGGTTAGGGTTAGGTTTAGGGTTAGGTTTAGGGTACGGCTTAGGGTACGGGTTCGGGTACGGGTTCGTGTACGGCGTAGGGTATGGCTTAGGGTTAGGGTTAGGGTTAGTTTGAAGGTTAGGGCTCGGTTTAGGGTACGGGTTAGGATTAGGGTTCGTGTTAGGGTTAGGGTAGGGGTTAGGGTTAGGGTACGCGTTAGGGTTAGGGTAGTTATTAAACCTATCCCACTCTCTAGATACCCCTTAGCACGTCAAGGAATATTATTTGGGGGTCCAGCATTGGAGAAGAGTTTAGACACTAGGAGAAGATAAGGAACACACCCATTATCCTGAAATCACATTAGGATTCTCTTTTTAACCTGTTCCTTAAAACACTAGTGCTTAGGAAATCTATTGGAGGCAGAAGCAGTCAAGGGTAGCTTAGGGTTAGGGTTAGGGTTAGGGTTAGGGTTAGCTTTATGGTACCGCTTAGGGTACGGGTTCGGGTACGGCGTAGGGTATGGGTTAGGGTTAGTGTTAGGGTTAGTTTGAGGGTTAGGGCTCGGTTTAGGTTACGGGTTAGGATTAGTGTACGTGTTAGGGTTAGGGTATGCGTTAGGGTTAGGGTAGTTATTAAACCTATCCCACTCTCTAGATACCACTTAGCACGTCAAGGAATATTATTTGGGGGTCCAGCCATGGAGAAGAGTTTAGACACTAGGAGAAGATAAGGAACACACCCATTATCCTGAAATCACATTAGGATTCTCTTTTTAACCTATTCCTTAAAACACTATTGTTTAGGAAATCTATTGGAGGCAGAAGCAGTCAAGGGTAGCTTAGGGTTAGTGTTAGGGTTAGGGTTAGGGTTAGGGTACGGCTTAGGGTACGGGTTCGGGTACGGGTTCGGGTACGGGTTCGGGTACGGCGTAGGGTATGGGTTAGGGTTAGGGTTAGGGTTAGTTTGAGGGTTAGGGCTCGGTTTAGGTTACGGGTTAGGATTAGTGTACGTGTTAGGGTTAGGGTAGAGGTTAGGGATAGGGTACGCGTTAGGGTTTGTGTAGTTATTAAACCTATCCCACTCTCTAGATACCCCTTAGCACGTCAAGGAATATTATTTGGGTGTCCAGCCATGGAGAAGAGTTTAGACACTAGGAGAAGATAAGGAACACACCCATTATCAAGAAATCACATTAGGATTCTCTTTTTAACCTGTTCCTTAAAACACTAGTGCTTAGGAAATCTATTGGAGGCAGAAGCAGTCAAGGGTAGCTTAGGGTTAGGGTTAGGGTTAGGGTTAGTGTTAGGGTACGGCTTAGGGTTCGGGTTCGGGTACGGGTTCGGGTACGGCGTAGGGTATGGGTTAGGGTTAGGGTTAGGGTTAGTTTGAGGGTTAGGGCTCGGTTTAGGGTACGGGTTAGCATTAGGGTACGTGTTAGGGTTAGTGTAGGGGTTAGGGTTAGGGTACGCGTTAGGGTTAGGGTAGTTATTAAACCTATCCCACTCTCTAGATACCCCTTAGCACGTCAAGGAATATTATTTGGGGGTCCAGCCATGGAGAAGAGTTTAGACACTAGGAGAAGATAAGGAACACACCCATTATCAAAAATCACATTAGGATTCTCTTTTTAACGGGTTCCTTAAAATACTAGTGCTTAGGAAATCTATTGGAGGCAGAAGCAGTCAAGGGTAGCTTAGGGTTAGGGTTAGGGTTAGGTTTAGGGTTAGGGTTAGGGTACGGCTTAGGGTACGGGTTAGGGTACGGGTTCGTGTACGGCGTAGGGTATGGGTTAGGGTTAGGGTTAGGGTTAGTTTGAAGGTTAGGGCTCGGTTTAGGGTACGGGTTAGGATTAGGGTTCGTGTTAGGGTTAGGGTAGGGGTTATGGTCAGGGTACGCGTTAGGGTTAGGGTAGTTATTAAACCTATCCCACTCTCTAGATACCCCTTAGCACGTCAAGGAATATTATTTGGGGGTCCAGCAATGGAGAAGAGTTTAGACACTAGGAGAAGATAAGGAACACACCCATTATCCTGAAATCACATTAGGATTCTCTTTTTAACCTGTTCCTTAAAACACTAGTGCTTAGGAAATCTATTGGAGGCAGAAGCAGTCAAGGGTAGCTTAGGGTTAGGGTTAGGGTTAGGGTTAGGTTTAGCTTTATGGTACCGCTTAGGGTACGGGTTCGGGTACGGCGTAGGGTATGGGTTAGGGTTAGTGTTAGGGTTAGTTTGAGGGTTAGGGCTCGGTTTAGGTTACGGGTTAGGATTAGTGTACGTGTTAGGGTTAGGGTATGCGTTAGGGTTAGGGTAGTTATTAAACCTATCCCACTCTCTAGATACCACTTAGCATGTCAAGGAATATTATTTGGGGGTCCAGCCATGGAGAAGAGTTTAGACACTAGGAGAAGATAAGGAACACACACATTATCAAGAAATCACATTAGGATTCTCTTTTTAACCTATTCCTTTAAACACTATTGTTTAGGAAATCTATTGGAGGCAGAAGCAGTCAAGGGTAGCTTAGGGTTAGGGTTAGGGTTAGGGTTAGGGTTAGGGTACGGCTTAGGGTACGGGTTCGGGTACGGGTTCGGGTACGGCGTAGGGTATGGGTTCGGGTTAGGTTGAGGTTTAGTTTGAGTGTTAGGGCTCGGTTTAGGTTACGGGTTAGGATTAGTGTACGTGTTAGGGTTAAGGTAGAGGTTAGGGATAGGGTACGCGTTAGGGTTTGTGTAGTTATTAAACCTATCCCACTCTCTAGATACCCCTTAGCACGTCAAGGAATATTATTTGGGTGTCCAGCCATGGAGAAGAGTTTAGACACTAGGAGAAGATAAGGAACACACCCATTATCAAGAAATCACATTAGGATTCTCTTTTGAACCTGTTCCTTAAAACACTAGTGCTTAGGAAATCTATTGGAGGCAGAAGCAGTCAAGGGTAGCTTAGGGTTAGGGTTAGGGTTAGGGTTAGTGTTAGGGTACGGCTTAGGGTTCGGGTTCGGGTACGGGTTCGGGTACGGCGTAGGGTATGGGTTAGGGTTAGGGTTACGGTTAGTTTGAGGGTTAGGGCTCGGTTTAGGGTACGGGTTAGCATTAGGGTACGTGTTAGGGTTAAGGTAGGGGTTAGGGTTAGGGTACGCGTTAGGGTTAGGGTAGTTATTAAACCTATCCCACTCTCTAGATACCCCTTAGCACGTCAAGGAATATTATTTGGGGGTCCAGCCATGGAGAAGAGTTTAGACACTAGGAGAAGATAAGGAACACACCCATTATCAAGAAATCACATTAGGATTCTCTTTTTAACCTGTTCCTTAAAACACTAGTGCTTAGGAAATCTATTGGAGGCAGAAGCAGTCAAGGGTAGCTTAGGGTTAGGGTTAGGGTTAGGGTTAGGGTTAGTGATAGGGTACGGGTTAGGTTACGGGTTCGGGTACGGCGTAGGGTATGGGTTAGGGTTAGGGTTAGGGTTAGTTTGAGGGTTAGGGCTCGGTTTAGGGTACGGGTTAGGATTAGGGTACGTGTTAGGGTTAGGGTAGGGGTTAGGGTTAGGGTACGCGTTAGGGTTAGGGTAGTTATTAAACCTATCCCACTCTCTAGATACCCCTTAGCACGTCAAGGAATATTATTTGGGTGTCCAGCCATGGAGAAGAGTTTAGACACTAGGAGAAGATAAGGAACACACCCATTATCAAGAAATCACATTAGGATTCTCTTTTTAACCTGTTCCTTAAAACACTAGTGCTTAGGAAATCTATTGGAGGCAGAAGCAGTCAAGGGTAGCTTAGGGTTAGGGTTAGGGTTAGGGTTAAGTTTAGGGTACGGCTTAGGGTACGGGTTCGGGTACGGGTTCGTGTACGGCGTAGGGTATGGGTTAGGGTTAGGGTTAGGGTTAGTTTGAAGGTTAGGGTTCGGTTTAGGGTACGGGTTAGGATTAGGGTTCGTGTTAGAGTTAGGGTAGGGGTTAGGGTTAGGGTACGCGTTAGGGTTAGGGTAGTTATTAAACCTATCCCACTCTCTAGATACCCCTTAGCACGTCAAGGAATATTATTTGGGTGTCCAGCCATGGAGAAGAGTTTAGACACTAGGAGAAGATAAGGAACACACCCATTATCCTGAAATCACATTAGGATTCTCTTTTTAACCTGTTCCTTAAAACACTAGTGCTTAGGAAATCTATTGGAGGCAGAAGCAGTCAAGGGTAGCTTAGGGTTAGGGTTAGGGTTAGGGTACGGCTTAGGGTACGGGTTCGGGTACGGGTTCGGGTACGGCGTAGGGTATGGGTTAGGTTTAGTGTTAGGGTTAGTTTGAGGGTTAGGGCTCGGTTTAGGGTACGGGTTAGGATTAGTGTACGTGTTAGGGTTAAGGTTAGGGTACGCGTTAGGGTTAGGGTAGTTATTAAACCCATCCCACTCTCTAGATACCCCTTAGCACGTCAAGGAATAATATTTGGGGGTCCAGCCATGGAGAAGAGTTTAGACACTAGGAGAAGATAAGGAACACACCCATTATCAAGAAATCACATTAGGATTCTCTTTTTAACCTGTTCCTTAAAACACTAGTGCTTAGGAAATCTATTGGAGGCAGAAGCAGTCAAGGGTAGCTTAGGGTTAGGGTTAGGGTTAGGGTTAGGGTTAGGGTACGGCTTAGGGTACGGGTTCGGGTACGGGTTCGGATACGGCGTAGGGTATGGGTTAGGGTTAGGGTTAGGGTTAGTTTGAGGGTTAGGGCTCGGTTTAGGTTACGGGTGAGGATTAGTGTACGTGTTAGGGTTAGGGTATGCGTTAGGGTTAGGGTAGTTATTAAACCTATCCCACTCTCTAGATACCACTTAGCACGTCAAGGAATATTATTTGGGGGTCCAGCCATGGAGAAGAGTTTAGACACTAGGAGAAGATAAGGAACACACACATTATCAAGAAATCACATTAGGATTCTCTTTTTAACCTATTCCTTAAAACACTATTGCTTAGGAAATCTATTGGAGGCAGAAGCAGTCAAGGGTAGCTTAGGGTTAGGCTTAGGGTTAGGGTTAGGGTACGGCTTAGGGTACGGGTTCGGGTACGGGTTCGGGTACGGCGTAGGGTATGGGTTCGGGTTAGGTTGAGGGTTAGTTTGAGGGTTAGGGCTCGGTTTAGGGTACGGGTTAGGATTAGGTTTCGTGTTAGGGTTAGGGTAGGTGTTAGGGTTAGGGTACGCGTTAGGGTTAGGCTAGCTATTAAACCTATCCCACTCTCTAGATACCCCTTAGCACTTCAAGGAATATTATTTGGGGGTCCAGCCATGGAGAAGAGTTTAGACACTAGGAGAAGATAATGAACACACCCATTATCAAGAAATCACATTAGGATTCTCTTTTTAACCTGTTCCTTAAAACACTAGTGCTTAGGAAATCTATTGGAGGCAGAAGCAGTCAAGGGTAGCATAGGGTTAGGGTTAGGTTTAGGGTTAGGGTTAGTGTTAGGGTACGGGTTCGGGTACGGGTCCGGGTACGGCGTAGGGTATGGGTTAGGGTTAGGGTTAGGATTAGTTTGAGGGTTAGGGCTCGGTTTAGGGTATGGGTTAGGATTAGGGTACGTGTTAGGGTTAGGGTAGGGGTTAGGGTTAGGGTACCTCTTAGGGTACGGCTTCGGGTACGGGTTCGTGTACGGCGTAGGGTATGGGTTAGGGTTAGGGTTAGGGTTAGTTTGAAGGTTAGGGCTCGGTTTAGTGTACGGGTTAGGATTAGGGTTCGTGTTAGGGTTAGGGTAGGGGTTAGGGTTAGGGTACGCGTTAGGGTTAGGGTAGTTATTAAACCTATCCCACCCTCTAGATACCCCTTAGCACGTCAAGGAATATTATTTGGGGTTCCAGCCATGGAGAAGAGTTTAGAAACTAGGAGAAGATAAGGAACACACCCATTATCCTGAAATCACATTAGGATTCTCTTTTTAACCTGTTCCTTAATACACTAGTGCTTAGGAAATCTATTGGAGGCAGAAGCAGTCAAGGGTAGCTTAGGTTTAGGGTTAGGGTTAGGGTTAGGGTTAGGGTACGGCTTAGAGTACGGGTTCGGGTACGGGTTCGGGTACGGCATAGGGTATGGGTTAGGGTTACGGTTAGGGTTAGTTTGAGGGTTAGGGCTCGGTTTAGGGTACGGGTTAGGATTAGTGTACGTGTTAAGGTTAGGGTAGAGGTTAGGGTTAGGGTACGCGTTAGGGTTAGGGTAGTTATTAAAACTATCCCACTCTCTAGATACCCCTTAGCACGTCAAGGAATATTATTTGGGGTTCCAGCCATGGAGAAGAGTTTAGACACTAGGAGAAGATAAGGATCACACCCATTATCAAGAAATCACATTAGGATTCTCTTTTTAACCTGTTCCTTAAAACACTAGTGCTTAGGAAATCTATTGGAGGCAGAAGCAGTCAAGGGTAGCTTAGGGTTAGGGTTCGGGTTATTGTTAGGGTAAGGCTTAGGGTACGGGTTCGGGTACGGCATAGGGTATGGGTTAGGGTTAGGGTTAGGTTTAGTTTGAGGGTTAGGGCTCGGTTAGGGTTAGGGTTAGGGTTAGGGTTAGGGTTAGGGTTAGGGTATGCGTTAGGGTTAGGGTAGTTATTAAAACTATCCCACTCTCTAGATACCCCTTAGCACTTCAAGGAATATTATTTGGGGGTCCAGCCATGGAGAAGAGTTTAGACACTAGGAGAAGATAAGGAACACACCCATTATCAAGAAATCACATTAGGATTCTCTTTTTAAACTGTTCCTTAAAACACTAGTGCTTAGGAAATCTATTGGAGGCAGAAGCAGTCAAGGGTAGCTTAGGGTTAGGGTTAGGGTTAGGGTACGGCTTAGGGTACGGGTTCGGGTACGGGTTCGGGTACGGCGTAGGGTATGGGTTAGGGTTAGGGTTAGGGATAGTTTGATGGTTAGGGCTCGGTTTAGGTTACGGGTTAGGATTAGGGTACGTGTTAGGGTTAGGTTAGGGGTTAGGGTTAGGATACGCGTTAGGGTTAGGGTAGTTATTAAACCTATCCCACTCTCTAGATACTCCTTAGCACGTCAAGGAATATTATTTGGGTGTCCAGCCATGGAGAAGAGTTTAGACACTAGGAGAAGATAAGGAACACACCCATTATCAAGAAATCACATTAGGATTCTCTTTTTAACCTGTTCCTTAAAATACTAGTGCTTAGGAAATCTATTGGAGGCAGAAGCAGTCAAGGGTAGCTTAGGGTTAGGGTTAGGGTTAGGTTTAGGGTTAGGGTTAGGGTACGGCTTAGGGTACGGGTTCGGGTACGGGTTCGTGTATGGCGTAGGGTATGGGTTAGGGTTAGGGTTTGGGTTAGTTTGACGGTTAGGGCTCGGTTTAGGGTACGGGTTAGGATTAGGGTTCGTGTTAGGGTTAGGGTAGGGGTTAGGGTTAGGGTACGCGTTAGGGTTAGGGTAGTTATTAAACCTAACCCACTCTCTAGATACCCCTTAGCACGTCACGGAATATTATTTGGGGGTCCAGCAATGGAGAAGAGTTTAGACACTAGGAGAAGATAAGGAACACACCCATTATCCTGAAATCACATTAGGATTCTCTTTTTAACCTGTTCCTTAAAACACTAGTGCTTAGGAAATCTATTGGAGGCAGAAGCAGTCAAGGGTAGCTTAGGGTTAGGGTTAGGGTTAGGGTTAGGGTTAGGGTTAGTGTTAGGGTACGGGTTCGGGTACGGGTTCGGGTACGGCGTAGGGTATGGGTTAGGGTTAGGGTTAGGGTTAGTTTGAGGGTTAGGGCTCTGTTTAGGGTACGTGTTAGGGTTAGGGTAGGGGTTAGGGATAGGGTACGCGTTAGGGTTAGGGTAGTTATTAAACCTATCCCCCTCTCTAGATACCCCTTAGCACGTCAAGATATATTATTTGGGGGTCCAGCCATGGAGAAGAGTTTAGACACTAGGAGAAGATAAGGAACACACCCATTATCAAGAATCACATTAGGATTCTCTTTTTAACCTGTTCCTTAAAACATGAGTGCTTAGGAAATCTATTGCAGGCAGAAGCAGTCAAGAGTAGCTTAGGGTTAGGGTTAGGGTTAGGGTTAGGGTACGGCTTAAGGTACGGGTTCGGGTACGGTTTCGGGTACGGTGTAGGGTATGGGTTAGGGTTAGGGTTGGGTTTTTTGAGGGTTAGGGCTCGGTTTAGGGTACGGGTTAGGATTAGGGTACGTGTTAAGGTTAGGGTAGGGGTTAGGGTTAGGGTACGCGTTAGGGTTAGGGTACGCGTTAGGGTTAGGGTAGTTATTAAACCTATCCCACTCCCTAGATACCGCTTAGCACGTCAAGGAATATTATTTGCGGGTCCAGCCATGGAGAAGAGTTTAGACAGTAGGAGAAGATAAGGAACACACGCATTATCAAGAAATCACATTAGGATTCTCTTTTTAACCTGTTCCTTAAAACACTAGTGCTTAGGAAATCTATTGGAGGCAGAAGCAGTCAAGGGTAGCTTAGGGTTAGGGTTAGGGTTAGGGTTAGGGTTAGGGTACGGCTTAGGGTACGGGTTCGGGTACGGGTTCGTGTACGGCGTAGGGTATGGGTTAGGGTTAGGTTTAGGGTTAGTTTGAAGGTTAGGTCTCGGTTTAGGGTACGGGTTAGGATTAGGGTTCGTGTTAGGGTTAGGGTAGGGGTTAGGGTTCGGGTACGCGTTAGGGTTAGGGTAGTTATTAAACCTATCCCACTCTCTAGATACCCCTTAGCACGACAAGGAATATCATTTGGGTGTCCAGCCATGGAGAAGAGTTTAGACACTAGGAGAAGATAAGGAACACACCCATTATCCTGAAATCACATTAGGATTCTCTTTTTAACCTGTTCCTTAGTACACTAGTGCTTAGGAAATCTATTGGAGGCAGAAGCAGTCAAGGGTAGCTTAGGGATAGGGTTAGGGTTAGGGTTAGGGTTAGGGTACGGCTTAGGGTACGGGTTCGGGTACGGGTTCGGGTACGGCGTAGGGTATGGGTTAGGATTAGGGTTAGGGTTAGTTTGAGGGTTAGGGCTCGGTTTAGGTTACGGGTTAGGATTAGTGTACGTGTTAGGGTTAGGGTATGCGTTAGGGTTAGGGTAGTTATTAAACCTATCCCACTCTCTAGATACCCCTTAGCACGTCAAGGAATATTATTTGGGGGTCCAGCCATGGAGAAGAGTTTAGACACTAGGAGAAGATAAGGATAACACCCATTATCAAGAAATCACATTAGGATTCTCTTTTTAACCTGTTCCTTAAAACACTAGTGCTTAGGAAATCTATTGGAGGCAGAAGCAGTCAAGGGTAGCTTAGGGTTAGGGTTCGGGTTATTGTTAGGGTAAGGCTTAGGGTACGGGTTCGGGTACGGCATAGGGTATGGGTTAGGGTTAGGGTTAGGTTTAGTTTGAGGGTTAGGGCTCGGTTAGGGTTAGGGTTAGGGTTAGGGTTAGGGTTAGGGTTAGGGTTAGGGTATGCGTTAGGGTTAGGGTAGTTATTAAAACTATCCCACTCTCTAGATACCCCTTAGCACGTCAAGGAATATTATTTGGGGGTCCAGCCATGGAGAAGAGTTTAGACACTAGGAGAAGATAAGGAACACACCCATTATCAAGAAATCACATTAGGATTCTCTTTTTAACCTGTTCCTTAAAACACTAGTGCTTAGGAAATCTATTGGAGGCAGAAGCAGTCAAGGGTAGCTTAGGGTTAGGGTTAGGGTTAGGGTACGGCTTAGGGTACGGGTTCGGGTACGGGTTCGTGTACGGCGTAGGGTATGGGTTAGGGTTAGGGTTAGGGTTAGTTTGAAGGTTAGGGCTCGGTTTAGGGTACGGGTTAGGATTAGGGTTCGTGTTAGGGTTAGGGTAGGGGTTAGGGTTAGGGTACGCGTTAGGGTTAGGGTAGTTATTAAACCTAACCCACTCTCTAGATACCCCTTAGCACGTCAAGGAATATTATTTGGGGGTCCAGCAATGGAGAAGAGTTTAGACACTAGGAGAAGATAAGGAACCCACCCATTATCCTGAAATCACATTAGGATTCTCTTTTTAACCTGTTCCTTAAAACACTAGTGCTTAGGAAATCTATTGGAGGCAGAAGCAGTCAAGGGTAGCTTAGGGTTAGGGTTAGGGTTAGGGTTAGGGTTAGTGTTAGGGTACGGGTTCGGGTACGGGTTCGGGTACGGCGTAGGGTATGGGTTAGGGTTAGGGTTAGGGTTAGGGTTAGTTTGAGGGTTAGGGCTCGGTTTAGGGTACGTGTTAGGGTTAGGGTAGGGGTTAGGGTTCGGGTACGCGTTAGGGTTAGGGTAGTTATTAAACCTATCCCACTCTCTAGATACCCCTTAGCACGTCAAGGAATATTATTTGGGTGTCCAGCCATGGAGAAGAGTTTAGACACTAGGAGAAGATAAGGAACACACCCATTATCCTGAAATCACATTAGGATTCTCTTTTTAACCTGTTCCTTAAAACATGAGTGCTTAGGAAATCTATTGCAGGCAGAAGCAGTCAAGAGTAGCTTAGGGTTAGGGTTAGGGTTAGGGATAGGGTACGGCTTAAGGTACGGGTTCGGGTACGGTTTCGGGTACGGTGTAGGGTATGGGTTAGGGTTAGGGTTAGCGTTTTTTGAGGGTTAGGGCTCGGTTTAGGGTACGGGTTAGGATTAGGGTACGTGTTAAGGTTAGGGTAGGGGTTAGGGTTATGGTACGCGTTAGGGTTAGGGTACGCGTTAGGGTTAGGGTAGTTATTAAACCTATCCCACTCCCTAGATACCGCTTAGCACGTCAAGGAATATTATTTGCGGGTCCAGCCATGGAGAAGAGTTTAGACAGTAGGAGAAGATAAGGAACACACGCATTATCAAGAAATCACATTAGGATTCTCTTTTTAACCTGTTCCTTAAAACACTAGTTCTTAGGAATTCTATTGGAGGCAGAAGCAGTCAAGGGTAGCTTAGGGTTAGGGTTAGGGTTAGGGTACGGCTTAGGGTACGGGTTCGGGTACGGGTTCGTGTACGGCGTAGGGTATGGGTTAGGGTTAGGTTTAGGGTTAGTTTGAAGGTTAGGTCTCGGTTTAGGGTACGGGTTAGGATTAGGGTTCGTGTTAGGGTTAGGGTAGGGGTTAGGGTTCGGGTACGCGTTAGGGTTAGGGTAGTTATTAAACCTATCCCACTCTCTAGATACCCCTTAGCACGACAAGGAATATTATTTGGGTGTCCAGCCATGGAGAAGAGTTTAGACACTAGGAGAAGATAAGGAACACACCCATTATCCTGAAATCACATTAGGATTCTCTTTTTAACCTGTTCCTTAGTACACTAGTGCTTAGGAAATCTATTGGAGGCAGAAGCAGTCAAGGGTAGCTTAGGGTTAGGGTTAGGGTTAGGGTTAGGGTTAGGGTACGGCTTAGGGTACGGGTTCGGGTACGGGTTCGGGTACGGCGTAGGGTATGGGTTAGGATTAGGGTTAGGGTTAGTTTGAGGGTTAGGGCTCGGTTTAGGTTACGGGTTAGGATTAGTGTACGTGTTAGGGTTAGGGTATGCGTTAGGGTTAGGGTAGTTATTAAACCTATCCCACTCTCTAGATACCACTTAGCACGTCAAGGAATATTATTTGGGGGTCCAGCCATGGAGAAGAGTTTAGACACTAGGAGAAGATAAGGAACACACACATTATCAAGAAATCACATTAGGATTCTCTTTTTAACCTATTCCTTAAAACACTATTGCTTAGGAAATCTATTGGAGGCAGAAGCAGTCAAGGGTAGCTTAGGGTTAGGGTTAGGGTTAGCTTTAGGGTACGGCTTAGGGTACGGGTTCGGGTACGGCATAGGGTATGGTTTAGGGTTAGGGTTGGGGTTAGTTTGAGGGTTAGGGCTAGGTTTAGGGTACGGGTTAGGATTAGGGTACGTGTTAGGGTTAGGGTACGCGTTAGGGTTAGGGTAGTTATTAAACCTATCCCACTCTCTAGATACCCCTTAGCACGTCAAGGAATATTATTTGGGGGTCCAGCCATGGAGAAGAGTTTAGACACTAGGAGAAGATAATGAACACACCCATTATCAAGAAATCACATTAGGATTCTCTTTTTAACCTGTTCCTTAAAACACTAGTGCTTAGGAAATCTATTGGAGGCAGAAGCAGTCAACGGTAGCATAGGGTTAGGGTTAGGTTTAGGGTTAGGGTTAGTGTTAGGGTACGGGTTCGGGTACGTGTCCGGGTACGGCGTAGGGTATGGGTTAGGGTTAGGGTTAGGATTAGTTTGAAGGTTAGGGCTCGGTTTAGGGTACGGGTTAGGATTAGGGTTCGTGTTAGGGTTAGGGTAGGGGTTAGGGTTAGGGTACGCGTTAGGGTTAGGGTAGTTATTAAACCTATCCCACCCTCTAGATACCCCTTAGCACGTCAAGGAATATTATTTGGGGTTCCAGCCATGGAGAAGAGTTTAGAAACTAGGAGAAGATAAGGAACACACCCATTATCCTGAAATCACATTAGGATTCTCTTTTTAACCTGTTCCTTAATACACTAGTGCTTAGGAAATCTATTGGAGGCAGAAGCAGTCAAGGATAGCTTAGGTTTAGGGTTAGGGTTAGGGTTAGGGTTAGGGTACGGCTTAGAGTACGGGTTCCCGTACGGGTTCGGGTACGGCATAGGGTATGGGTTAGGGTTAGGGTTAGGGTTAGTTTGAGGGTTAGGGCTCGGTTTAGGGTACGGGTTAGGATTAGTGTACGTGTTAAGGTTAGGGTAGAGGTTAGGGTTAGGGTACGCGTTAGGGTTAGGGTAGTTATTAAAACTATCCCACTATCTAGATACCCCTTAGGACGTCAAGGAATATTATTTGGGGGTCCAGCCATGGAGAAGAGTTTAGACACTAGGAGAAGATAAGGAACACACCCATTATCAAGAAATCACATTAGGATTCTCTTTTTAACCTGTTCCTTAAAACACTAGTGCTTAGGAAATCTATTGGAGGCAGAAGCAGTCAAGGGTACCTTAGGGTTAGGGTTCGGGTTATTGTTAGGGTAAGGCTTAGGGTACGGGTTCGGGTACGGCGTAGGGTATGGGTTAGGGTTAGGGTTAGGGATAGTTTGAGGGTTAGGGCTCGGTTTAGGTTACGGGTTAGGATTAGTGTACGTGTTAGGGTTAGGGTAGAGGTTAGGGTTAGGGTACGCGTTAGGGTTAGGGTAGTTATTAAACCTATCCCACTCTCTAGATACCCCTTAGCACGTCAAGGAATATTATTTGGGGGTCCAGCCATGGAGAAGAGTTTAGACACTAGGAGAAGATAAGGAACACACCCATTATCAAGAAATCACATTAGGATTCTCTTTTTAACCTGTTCCTTAAAATACTAGTGCTTAGGAAATCTATTGGAGGCAGAAGCAGTCAAGGGTAGCTTAGGGTTAGGGTTAGGGTTAGGTTTAGGGTTAGGGTTAGGGTACGGCTTAGGGTACTGTTTCGGGTACGGGTTCGTGTACGGCGTAGGGTATGGGTTAGGGTTAGGGTTAGGGTTAGTTTGAAGGTTAGGGCTCGGTTTAGGGTACGGGTTAGGATTAGGGTTCGTGTTAGGGTTAGGGTAGGGGTTAGGGTTAGGGTACGCGTTAGGGTTAGGGTAGTTATTAAACCTATCCCACTCTCTAGATACCCCTTAGCACGTCAAGGAATATTATTTGGGGGTCCAGCCATGGAGAAGAGTTTAGACACTAGGAGAAGATAAGGAACACACCCATTATCAAGAAATCACTTTAGGATTCTCTTTTTAACCTGTTCCTTAAAACACTAGTGCTTAGGAAATCTATTGGAGGCAGAAGCAGTCAAGGGTAGCTTAGGGTTAGGGTTAGGGTTAGGGTTAGGGTTAGCTTTATGGTACCGCTTAGGGTACGGGTTCGGGTACGGCGTAGGGTATGGGTTAGAGTTAGGGTTAGGGTTAATTTGAGGGTTAGGGCTCGGTTTAGGGTACGGGTTAGGATTAGTGTACGTGTTAAGGTTAGGGTAGAGGTTAGGGTTAGGGTACGCGTTAGGGTTATGGTAGTTATTAAACCTATCCCACTCTCTAGATACCCCTTAGCACGTCAAGGAATATTATTTGGGGGTCCAGCCATGGAGAAGAGTTTAGACATTAGGAGAAGATAAGGAACACACCCATTATCCTGAAATCACATTAGGATTCTCTTTTTAACCTGTTCCTTAGTACACTAGTGCTTAGGAAATCTATTGGAGGCAGAAGCAGTCAAGGGTAGCTTAGGGTTAGGGTTAGGGTTAGGGTTAGGGTTAGGGTACGGCTTAGGGTACGGGTTCGGGTACGGGTTCGGGTACGGCGTAGGGTATGGGTTAGGGTTAGGGTTAGGGTTAGTTTGAGGGTTAGGGCTCGGTTTAGGTTACGGGTTAGGATTAGTGTACGTGTTGGGGTTAGGGTATGCATTAGGGTTAGGGTAGTTATTAAACCTATCCCACTCTCTAGATACCACTTAGCACGTCAAGGAATATTATTTGGGGGTCCAGCCATGGAGAAGAGTTTAGACACTAGGAGAAGATAAGGAACACACACATTATCAAGAAATCACATTAGGATTCTCTTTTTAACCTATTCCTTAAAACACTAGTGCTTAGGAAATCTATTGGAGGAAGAAGCAGTCAAGGGTAGCTTAGGGTTAGGGTTAGGGTTAGCTTTAGGGTACGGCTTAGGGTACGGGTTCGGGTACGGCATAGGGTATGGTTTAGGGTTAGGGTTAGGGTTAGTTTGAGGGTTAGGGCTAGGTTTAGGGTACGGGTTAGGATTAGGGTACGTGTTAGGGTTAGGGTACGCGTTAGGGTTAGCGTAGTTATTAAACCTATCCCACTCTCTAGATACCCCTTAGCACGTCAAGGAATATTATTTGGGGGTCCAGCCATGGAGAAGAGTTTAGACACTAGGAGAAGATAATGAACACACCCATTATCAAGAAATCACATTAGGATTCTCTTTTTAACCTGTTCCTTAAAACACTAGTGCTTAGGAAATCTATTGGAGGCAGAAGCAGTCAAGGGTAGCATAGGGTTAGGGTTAGGTTTAGGGTTAGGGTTAGTGTTAGGGTACGGGTTCGGGTACGGGTCCGGGTACGGCGTAGGGTATGGGTTAGGGTTAGGGTTAGGATTAGTTTGAGGGTTAGGGCTCGGTTTAGGGTATGGGTTAGGATTAGGGTACGTGTTAGGGTTAGGGTAGGGGTTAGGGTTAGGGTACAGCTTAGGGTACGGGTTCGGGTACGGGTTCGTGTACGGCGTAGGGTATGGGTTAGGGTTGGGGTTAGTTTGAAGGTTAGGGTTCGGTTTAGGGTACGGGTTAGGATTAGGGTTTGTGTTAAGGTTATGGTAGGGGTTAGGGTTAGGGTACGCGTTAGGGTTAGGGTAGTTATTAAACCTATCCCACTCTCTAGATACCCCTTAGCACGTCAAGGAATATTATTTGGGGGTCCAGCCATGGAGAAGAGTTTAGACACTAGGAGAAGATAAGGAACACACACATTATCAAGAAATCACATTAGGATTCTCTTTTTAACCTGTTCCTTAAAACACTAGCGCTTAGGATATCTATTGGAGGCAGAAGCAGTCAAGGGTAGCTTAGGGTTAGGGTTAGGGTTATTGTTAGGGTAAGGCTTAGGGTACGGGTTCGGGTACGGCATAGGGTATGGGTTAGGGTTAGGGTTAGGGTTAGTTTGAGGGTTAGGGCTCGGTTTAGGGTACGTGTTAGGATTAGGGTACGTGTTAGGGTTAGGGTACGCGTTAGGGTTAGGGTAGTTATTAAACCTATCCCACTCTCTAGATACCCCTTAGCACGTCAAGGAATATTATTTGGGGGTCCAGCCATGGAGAAGAGTTTAGACACTAGGAGAAGATAAGGAACACACCCATTATCCTGAAATCACAATAGGATTCTCTTTTTAACCTGTTCTTTAATACACTAGTGCTTAGGAAATCTATTGGAGGCAGAAGCAGTCAAGGGTAGCTTAGGGTTAGGGTTAGGGTTAGGGTTAGGGTTAGGGTACGGCTTAGGGTACGGGTTCGGGTACGGGTTCGGGTACAGCGTAGGGTATGGGTTATGGTTAGTGTTAGGGTTAGTTTGAGGGTTAGGGCTCGGTTTAGGTTACGGGTTAGGATTAGGGTACGTGTTAGGGTTAGGTTAGGTGTTAGGGTTAGGGCACACGTTAGGGTTAGGGTAGTTATTAAACCTATTCCACTCTCTAGATACCCCTTAGCACGTCAAGGAATATTATTTGGGTGTCCAGCCATGGAGAAGAGTTTAGACACTAGGAGAAGATAAGGAAGACACCCATTATCAAGAAATCACATTAGGATTCTCTTTTTAACCTGTTCCTTAAAACACTAGTGCTTAGGAAATCTATTGGAGGCAGAAGCAGTCAAGGGTAGCTTAGGGTTAGGGTTAGGGTTAGGGTTAGGGTTAGGGTACGGCTTAGGGTACGGGTTCAGGTACGGGTTCGTGTACGGCGTAGGGTATGGGTTAGGGTTAGGGTTAGGGTTAGTTTGAAGGTTAGGGCTCGGTTTAGGGTACGGGTTAGGATTAGGGTTCGTGTTAGGGTTAGGGTAGGTGTTAGGGTTCGGGTACGCGTTAGGGTTAGGGTAGTTATTAAACCTATCCCACTCTCTAGATACCCATTAGCACGTCAAGGAATATTATTTGGGGGTCCAGCCATGGAGAAGAGTTTAGACACTAGGAGAAAATAACGAACAAACCCATTATCAAGAAATCACATTAGGATTCTCTTTTTAACCTGTTCCTTAAAACACTAGTGCTTAGGAATTCTATTGGAGGCAGAAGCAGTCAAGGGTAGCTTAGGGTTAGGGTTAGGGTTAGGGTACGGCTTAGGGTACGGTTTCTGGTACGGTTTCGGGTACGGGTTTGGGTATGGCGTAGGATATGGGTTAGGGTTAGGGTTAGGGTTAGTTTGAGGGCTAGGGCTCGGTTTAGGGTACGGGTTAGGATTAGGGTACGTGTTAGGGTTAGGGTAGGGGTTAGGGTTAGGGTACGCGTTAGGGTTAGGGTAGTTATTAAAACTATCCCACTCTCTAGATACCCCTTAGCACGTCAAGGAATATTATTTGGGTGTCCAGCCATGGAGAAGAGTTTAGACACTAGGAGAAGATAAGGAACACACCCATTATCAAGAAATCACATTAGGATTCTCTTTTTAACCTGTTCCTTAAAACACTAGTGCGTAGGAAATCTATTGGAGGCAGAAGCAGTCAAGGGTAGCTTAGGGTTAGGGTTAGGGTTAGGGTTAGGGTTAGGGTTAGGGTACGGCTTAGGGTACGGGTTCGGGTACGGGTTCGTGTACGGCGTAGGGTACGGGTTAGGGTTAGGCTTAGGGTTAGTTTGAAGGTTAGGGCTCGGTTTAGGGCACGGGTTAGGATTAGGGTTCGTGTTAGGGTTAGGGTAGGGGTTAGGGTTAGGGTACGCGTTAGGGTTAGGGTAGTATTTAAACCTATCCCACTCTCTAGATACCCCTTAGCACGTCAAGGAATATTATTTGGGTGTCCAGCCATGGAGAAGAGTTTAGACACTAGGAGAAGATAAGGAACACACCCATTATCTTGAAATCACATTAGGATTCTCTTTTTAACCTGTTCCTTAATACACTAGGGCTTAGGAAATCTATTGGAGGCAGAAGCAGTCAAGGGTAGGTTAGGGTTAGGGTTAGGGTTAGGGTTAGGGTACGGCTTAGGGTACGGGTTCGGTTACGGGTTCGGGTACGGCGTAGGGTATGGTTTAGGGTTAGGGTTAGGGTTAGTTTGAGGGTTAGGGCTCGGTTTAGGTTACGGGTTAGGATTAGTGTACGTGTTAGGGTTAAGGTAGAGGTTAGGGTTAGGGTATGCGTTAGGGTTAGGGTAGTTATTAAACCTATCCCACTCTCTAGATACCCCTTAGCACGTCAAGGAATATTATTTGGGGGTCCAGCCATGGAGAAGAGTTTAGACACTAGGAGAAGATTAGGAACACACCCATTATCAAGAAATCACATTAGGATTCTCTTTTTTACCTGTTCCTTAAAACACTAGTGCTTAGGAAATCTAATGGAGGCAGAAGCAGTCAAGGGTAGCTTAGGGTTAGGGTTAGGATTAGGGTTATTGTTAGGGTAAGGCTTAGGGTACGGGTTCGGTTACGGGTTCGGGTACGGTATAGGGTATGGGTTAGGGTTAGGGTTAGGGTTAGTTTGAGGGTTAGGGCTCGGTTTAGGGTACGGGGTAGGATAAGGGTACGTGTTAGGGTTATGATAGGGGTTAGGGTTAGGGTACGCGTTAGGGTTACGTTAGTTATTAAACCTATCCCACTCACTAGATACCCCTTAGCACGTCAAGGAATATTATTTGGGGGTCCAGCCATGGAGAAGAGTTCAGACACTAGGAGAAGATAAGGAACACACCCATTATCAAGAAATCACATTAGGATTCTCTTTTTAACCTGTTCCTTAAAACACTAGTGCTTAGGAAATCTATTGGAGGCAGAAGCAGTCAAGGGTAGCTTAGGGTTAGGGTTAGGGTTAGGGTACGGCTTAGGGTACGGCTTAGGGTACGGGTTCGCGTACGGGTTCGGGTACGGCGTATGGTATGGGTTAGGGTTAGGGTTAGGGTTAGTTTGAGGGTTAGGGCATGGTTTAGGGTACGGGTTAGAATTAGGGTACGTGTTCGGGTTAGGGTAGGGGTTAGGGTTAGGGTACGTGTTAGGGTTAGGGTACGCGTTAGGGTAAGGGTAGTTATTAAACCTATCCCACTCTCTAGATACCCCTTAGCACGTCAAGGAATATTATTTGGGTGTCCAGCCATGGAGAAGAGTTTAGACACTAGGAGAAGATAAGGAACACACCCATTATCCTGAAATCACATTAGGATTCTCTTTTTAACCTGTTCCTTAAAACACTAGTGCTTAGGAAATCTATTTGAGGCAGAAGCAGTCAAGGGTAGCTTAGGGTTAGGGTTAGGGTTAGTGTTAGGGTACGGGTTTGGGTACGGGTTCGGGTACGGCGTAGGGTATGGGTTAGGGTTAGGGTTAGGGTTAGTTTGAGGGTTAGGGCTCGGTTTAGGTTACGGGTTAGGATTAGGGTACGTGTTAGGGTTAGGGTAGGGGTTAGGGTTAGGGTACGCGTTAGGGTTAGGGTAGTTATTAAACCTATCCCACTCTCTAGATACCCCTTAGCACGTCAAGTAATATTATTTGGGTGTCCAGCCATGGAGAAGAGTTTAGACACTAGGAGAAGATAAGGAACACACCCATTATCAAGAAATCACATTAGGATTCTCTTTTTAACCTGTTCCTTAAAACACTAGTGCTTAGGAAATCTATTGTAGGCAGAAGCAGTCAAGGGTAGCTTAGGGTTAGGGTTAGGGTTAGGGTTAGGGTTAGGGTACGGGTTTGAGTATGGTTTCGGGTACGGCGTAGGGTATGGGTTAGGGTTAGGGTTAGGGTTAGTTTGAGGGTTAGGGCTCGGTTTAGGTTACGGGTTAGGATTAGGGTACGTGTTAGGGTTAGGGTAGGGGTTAGGTTTAGGGTACGCGTTAGGGTTAGGGTAGTTATTAAACCTATCCCACTCTCTAGATACCCCTTAGCACGTCAAGGAATATTATTTGGGTGTCCAGCCATGGAGAAGAGTTTAGACACTAGGAGAAGATAAGGAACACACCCATTATCAAGAAATCACATTAGGATTCTCTTTTTAACCTGTTCCTTAAAACACTAGTGCTTAGGAAATCTATTGGAGGCAGAAGCAGTCAAGGGTAGCTTAGGTTTAGGGTTAGGGTTAGGGTTAGGGTTAGCTTTAGGGTACGGCTTAGGGTACGGTTTCGGGTACGGGTTCGGATACGGCGTATGGTATGGGTTAGTGTTAGGGTTAGGGTTAGTTTGAGGGTTAGGGCTTGGTTTAGGGTACGGGTTAGGATTAGGGTACGTGTTCGGGTTAGGGTAGGGGTTAGGGTTAGGGTACGTGTTAGGGTTAGGGTACGCGTTAGGGTTAGGGTAGTTATTAAACCTATCCCACTCTCTAGATACCCCTTAGCACGTCAAGTAATATTATTTGGGGGTCCAGCCATGGAGAAGAGTTTAGACACTAGGAGAAGATAAGGAATACACCCATTATCAAGAAATCACATTAGGATTCTCTTTTTAACCTGTTCCTTAAAACACTAGTGCTTAGGAAATCTATTGGAGGCAGAAGCAGTCAAGGGTAGCTTAGGGTTAGGGTTAGGGTTAGGGTTAGCTTTAGGGTACGGCTTAGGGTACGGGTTCGGGTACGGGTTCGTGTACGGCGTAGGGTATGGGTTAGGGTTAGGGTTAGGGTTAGTTTGAAGGTTAGGGCTCGGTTTAGGGCACGGGTTAGGATTAGGGTTCGTGTTAGGGTTAGGGTAGGGGTTAGGGTTAGGGTACGCGTTAGGGTTAGGGTAGTTATTAAACCTATCCCACTCTCTAGATACCCCTTAGCACGTCAAGGAATATTATTTGGGGGTCCAGCCATGGAGAAGAGTTTAGACACTAGGAGAAGATAAGGAACACACCCATTATCAAGAAATCACATTAGGATTCTCTTTTTAACCTGTTCCTTAATACACTAGTGCTTAGGAAATCTATTGGAGGCAGAAGCAGTCAAGGATAGCTTAGGGTTAGGGTTAGGGTTAGGGTTATTGTTAGGGTAAGGGTTCGGGTACGGGTTCGGGTACGGTATAGGGTATGGGTTAGGGTTAGGGTTAGGGTTAGTTTGAGGGTTAGGGCTCGGTTTAGGGTACGGGTTAGGATTAGGGTACGTGTTAGGGTTAGGGTAGGGGTTAGGGTTAGTGTACGCGTTAGGATTAGGGTAGTTATTAAACCTATCCCACTCTCTAGATACCCCTTAGCACGTCAAGGAATATTATTTGGGTGTCCAGCCATGGAGAAGAGTTTAGACACTAGGAGAAGATAAGGAACACACCCATTATCAAGAAATCACATTAGGATTCTCTTTTTAACCTGTTCCTTAAAACACTAGTGCTTAGGAAATCTATTGGAGGCAGAAGCAGTCAACTGTAGCTTAGGGTTAGGGTTAGGGTTAGGGTTAGGGTTAGCTTTAGGGTACGGCTTAGTGTAAGGGTTCGGGTACGGGTTCGGGTACGGCGTATGGTATGGGTTAGGGTTAGGGTTAGGGTTAGTTTGAGGGTTAGGTCTTGTTTTAGGGTACGGGTTAGGATTAGGGTACGTGTTCGGGTTAGGGTAGGGGTTAGGCTTAGGGTACGTGTTAGGGTTAGGGTACGCGTTAGGGTTAGGGTAGTTATTAAACCTATCCCACTCTCTAGATACCCCTTAGCACGTCAAGGAATATTATTTGGGTGTCCAGCCATGGAGAAGAGTTTAGACACTAGGAGAAGATAAGGAACACACCCATTATCAAGAAATCACATTAGGATTCTCTTTTTTACCTGTTCCTTAAAACACTAGTGCTTAGAAAATCTATTGGAGGCAGAAGCAGTCAAGGGTAGCTTAGGGTTAGGGTTAGGGTTAGGGCTAGAGTTAGGGTACGGCATAGGGTACGGGTTCGGGTACGGGTTCGTGTACGGCGTAGGGTATGGGTTAGAGTTAGGGTTAGGGTTAGTTTGAAGGTTAGGGCTCGGTTTAGGTTTCGGCTTAGGATTAGGGTACGTGTTAGGGTTAGGGTAGGGGTTAGGGTTATGGTACGCGTTAGGGTTATGCTAGTTATTAAACCTATCCCACTCTCTAGATACCCCTTAGCACGTCAAGGAATATTATTTGGGGGTCCAGCCATGGAGAAGAGTTTAGACACTAGGAGAAGATAAGGAACACACCCATTCTCAAGAAATCACATTAGGATTCTCTTTTTAACCTGTTCCTTAAAACACTTGTGCTTAGGAAATCTATTGGAGGCAGAAGCAGTCAAGGGTAGCTTAGGTTTAGGGTTAGGGTTAGGGTTAGGGTTAGCTTTAGGGTTCGACTTAGTGTACGGGTTCGGGTACGGCGTATGGTATGGGTTAGGGTTAGGGTTAGGGTTAGTTTGAGGGTTAGGTCTTGGTTTAGGGTACGGGTTAGGATTAGGGTACGTGTTCGGGTTAGGGTAGGGGTTAGGGTTAGGGTACGTGTTATGGTTAGGGTACGCGTTAGGGTTAGGGTAGTTATTAAACCTATCCCACTCTCTAGATACCCCTTAGCACGTCAAGGAATATTATTTGGGTGTCCAGCCATGGAGAAGAGTTTAGACACTAGGAGAAGATAAAGAACACACCCATTGTCAAGAAATCACATTAGGATTCTCTTTTTTACCTGTTCCTTAAAACACTAGTGCTTAGGAAATCTTTTGGAGGCAGAAGCAGTCAAGGGTTGCTTAGAGTTAGGGTTAGGGTTAGGGTTAGGTTTAGGGTACGGCTTAGGGTACGGGTTCGGTTACGGGTTCGTGTACGGCGTAGGGTATGGGTTAGGGTTAGGGTTAGGGTTTGTTTGAAGGTTAGGGCTCGGTTTAGGGCACGGGTTAATATTAGGGTTCGTGTTAGGGTTAGGGTAGGGGTTAGGGTTAGGGTACGCGTTAAGGTTAGGGTAGTTATTAAACCTATCCCACTCTCTAGATACCCCTTAGCACGTCAAGGAATATTATTTGGGGGTCCAGCCATGGAGAAGAGTTTAGACACTAGGAGAAGATAAGGAACACACCCATTATCCTGAAATCACATTAGGATTCTCTTTTTAACCTGTTCCTTAATACACTAGTGCTTAGGAAATCTATTGGAGGCAGAAGCAGTCAAGGGTAGCTTAGGGTTAGGGTTAGGGTTAGGGTTAGGGTTAGGGTACGGCTTAGGGTACGGGTTCGGGTACGGGTTCGGGTACGGCGTAGGGTATGGTTTAGGGTTAGGGTTAGGGTTAATTTGAGGGTTAGGGCTCGGTTTAGGTTACGGGTTAGGATTAGTGTACGTGTTAGGGTTAAGGTAGACGTTAGGGTTAGGGTACGCGTTAGGGTAAGGGTAGTTATTAAACCTATCCCACTCTCTAGATACCCCTTAGCACGTCAAGGAATATTATTTGGGGGTCCAGCCATGGAGAAGAGTTTAGACACTAGGAGAAAATAAGGAACACACCCATTATCAAGAAATCACATTAGGATTCTCTTTTTAACCTGTTTCTTAAAACACTAGTGCTTAGGAAATCTATTGGAGGCAGAAGCAGTCAAGGGTAGCTTAGGGTTAGGGTTAGGGTTAGGGTACGGCTTAGGGTACGGTTTCGGGTACGGGTTCGGGTACGGGTTTGGGTATGGCGTAGGATATGGGTTAGGGTTAGGGATAGGGTTAGTTTGAGGGTTAGGGCTCGGTTTAGGGTACGGGTTAGGATTAGGGTACGTGTTAGGGTTAGGGTAGGGGTTAGGGTTAGGGTACGCGTTAGGGTTAGGGTAGTTATTAAACCTATCCCACTCTCTAGATACCCCTTAGCACGTCAAGGAATATTATTTGGGTGTCCAGCCATGGAGAAGACTTTAGACACTAGGAGAAGATAAGGAACACACCCATTATCAAGAAATCACATTAGGATTCTCTTTTTTACCTGTTCCTTAAAACACTAGTGCTTAGGAAATCTATTGGAGGCAGAAGCAGTCAAGGGTAGCTTAGGGTTAGGGTTCGGGTTATTGTTAGGGTAAGGCTTAGGGTACGGGTTCGGGTACGGCGTAGGGTATGGGTTAGGGTTAGGGTTAGGGATAGTTTGAGGGTTAGGGCTCGGTTTAGGTTACGGGTTAGGATTAGTGTACGTGTTAGGGTTAGGGTAGAGGTTAGGGTTAGGGTACGCGTTAGGGTTAGGGTAGTTATTAAACCTATCCCACTCTCTAGATACCCCTTAGCACGTCAAGGAATATTATTTGGGGGTCCAGCCATGGAGAAGAGTTTAGACACTAGGAGAAGATAAGGAACACACCCATTATCAAGAAATCACATTAGGATTCTCTTTTTAACCTGTTCCTTAAAATACTAGTGCTTAGGAAATCTATTGGAGGCAGAAGCAGTCAAGGGTAGCTTAGGGTTAGGGTTAGGGTTAGGTTTAGGGTTAGGGTTAGGGTACGGCTTAGGGTACGGTTTCGGGTACGGGTTCGTGTACGGCGTAGGGTATGGGTTAGGGTTAGGGTTAGGGTTAGTTTGAAGGTTAGGGCTCGGTTTAGGGTACGGGTTAGGATTAGGGTTCGTGTTAGGGTTAGGGTAGGGGTTAGGGTTAGGGTACGCGTTAGGGTTAGGGTAGTTATTAAACCTATCCCACTCTCTAGATACCCCTTAGCACGTCAAGGAATATTATTTGGGGGTCCAGCCATGGAGAAGAGTTTAGACACTAGGAGAAGATAAGGAACACACCCATTATCAAGAAATCACTTTAGGATTCTCTTTTTAACCTGTTCCTTAAAACACTAGTGCTTAGGAAATCTATTGGAGGCAGAAGCAGTCAAGGGTAGCTTAGGGTTAGGGTTAGGGTTAGGGTTAGGGTTAGCTTTATGGTACCGCTTAGGGTACGGGTTCGGGTACGGCGTAGGGTATGGGTTAGAGTTAGGGTTAGGGTTAATTTGAGGGTTAGGGCTCGGTTTAGGGTACGGGTTAGGATTAGTGTACGTGTTAAGGTTAGGGTAGAGGTTAGGGTTAGGGTACGCGTTAGGGTTATGGTAGTTATTAAACCTATCCCACTCTCTAGATACCCCTTAGCACGTCAAGGAATATTATTTGGGGGTCCAGCCATGGAGAAGAGTTTAGACATTAGGAGAAGATAAGGAACACACCCATTATCCTGAAATCACATTAGGATTCTCTTTTTAACCTGTTCCTTAGTACACTAGTGCTTAGGAAATCTATTGGAGGCAGAAGCAGTCAAGGGTAGCTTAGGGTTAGGGTTAGGGTTAGGGTTAGGGTACGGCTTAGGGTACGGGTTCGGGTACGGGTTCGGGTACGGCGTAGGGTATGGGTTAGGGTTAGGGTTAGGGTTAGTTTGAGGGTTAGGGCTCGTTTTAGGTTACGGGTTAGGATTAGTGTACGTGTTGGGGTTAGGGTATGCATTAGGGTTAGGGTAGTTATTAAACCTATCCCACTCTCTAGATACCCCTTAGCACGTCAAGGAATATTATTTGGGGGTCCAGCCATGGAGAAGAGTTTAGACACTAGGAGAAGATAAGGAACACACCCATTATCAAGAAATCACATTAGGATTCTCTTTTTAACCTGTTCCTTAAAATACTAGTGCTTAGGAAATCTATTGGAGGCAGAAGCAGTCAAGGGTAGCTTAGGGTTAGGGTTAGGGTTAGGTTTAGGGTTAGGGTTAGGGTACGGCTTAGGGTACGGTTTCGGGTACGGGTTCGTGTACGGCGTAGGGTATGGGTTAGGGTTAGGGTTAGGGTTAGTTTGAAGGTTAGGGCTCGGTTTAGGGTACGGGTTAGGATTAGGGTTCGTGTTAGGGTTAGGGTAGGGGTTAGGGTTAGGGTACGCGTTAGGGTTAGGGTAGTTATTAAACCTATCCCACTCTCTAGATACCCCTTAGCACGTCAAGGAATATTATTTGGGGGTCCAGCCATGGAGAAGAGTTTAGACACTAGGAGAAGATAAGGAACACACCCATTATCAAGAAATCACTTTAGGATTCTCTTTTTAACCTGTTCCTTAAAACACTAGTGCTTAGGAAATCTATTGGAGGCAGAAGCAGTCAAGGGTAGCTTAGGGTTAGGGTTAGGGTTAGGGTTAGGGTTAGGGTACGGCTTAGGGTACGGGTTCGGGTACGGGTTCGGGTACGGCGTAGGGTATGGGTTAGGGTTAGGGTTAGGGTTAGTTTGAGGGTTAGGGCTCGGTTTAGGTTACGGGTTAGGATTAGTGTACGTGTTGGGGTTAGGGTATGCATTAGGGTTAGGGTAGTTATTAAACCTATCCCACTCTCTAGATACCACTTAGCACGTCAAGGAATATTATTTGGGGGTCCAGCCATGGAGAAGAGTTTAGACACTAGGAGAAGATAAGGAACACACACATTATCAAGAAATCACATTAGGATTCTCTTTTTAACCTATTCCTTAAAACACTATTGTTTAGGAAATCTATTGGAGGCAGAAGCAGTCAAGGGTAGCTTAGGGTTAGGGTTAGGGTTAGGGTTAGGGTACGGCTTAGGGTACGGGTTCGGGTACGGGTTCGGGTACGGCGTAGGGTATGGGTTTGGGTTAGGTTGATGGTTAGTTTGAGGGTTAGGGCTCGGTTTAGGTTACGGGTTAGGATTAGTGTACGTGTTAGGGTTAAGGTAGAGGTTAGGGATAGGGTACGCGTTAGGGTTTGTGTAGTTATTAAACCTATCCCACTCTCTAGATACCCCTTAGCACGTCAAGGAATATAATTTGGGTGTCCAGCCATGGAGAAGAGTTTAGACACTAGGAGAAGATAAGGAACACACCCATTATCAAGAAATCACATAAGGATTCTCTTTTTAACCTGTCCCTTAATACACTAGTGCTTAGGAAATCTATTGGAGGCAGAAGCAGTCAAGGGTAGCTTAGGGTTAGGGTTAGGGTTAGGGTTAGGGTTAGGGTTAGGGTACGGCTTAGGGTACGGGTTCGGGTACGGGTTCGGGTACGGCGTAGGGTATGGGTTAGGGTTAGGGTTAGGGTTAGTTTGAGGGTTAGGGCTCGGTTTAGGTTACGAGTTAGGATTAGTGTACGTGTTAGGGTTAGGGTAGAGGTTAGGGTTAGGGTACGCGTTAGGGTTAGGGTAGTTATTAAACCTATCCCACTCTCTAGATACCCCTTAGCACGTCAAGGAATATTATTTGGGGGTCCAGCCATGGATAAGAGTTTAGACACTAGGAGAAGATAAGGAACACACACATTATCAAGAAATCACATTAGGATTCTCTTTTTAACCTATTCCTTAAAACACTAGTGCTTAGGAAATCTATTGGAGGAAGAAGCAGTCAAGGGTAGCTTAGGGTTAGGGTTAGCGTTAGCTTTAGGGTACGGCTTAGGGTACGGGTTCGGGTACGGCATAGGGTATGGTTTAGGGTTAGGGTTAGGGTTAGTTTGAGGGTTAGGGCTAGGTTTAGGGTACGGGTTAGGATTAGGGTACGTGTTAGGGTTAGGGTTAGGGTTAGGGTTAGGGTTAGGGTTAGGGTACGGGTTTGAGTATGGTTTCGGGTACGGCGTAGGGTATGGGTTAGGGTTAGGGTTAGGGTTAGTTTGAGGGTTAGGGCTCGGTTTAGGTTACGGGTTAGGATTAGGGTACGTGTTAGGGTTAGGGTAGGGGTTAGGTTTAGGGTACGCGTTAGGGTTAGGGTAGTTATTAAACCTATCCCACTCTCTAGATACCCCTTAGCACGTCAAGGAATATTATTTGGGTGTCCAGCCATGGAGAAGAGTTTAGACACTAGGAGAAGATAAGGAACACACCCATTATCAAGAAATCACATTAGGATTCTCTTTTTAACCTGTTCCTTAAAACACTAGTGCTTAGGAAATCTATTGGAGGCAGAAGCAGTCAAGGGTAGCTTAGGTTTAGGGTTAGGGTTAGGGTTAGGGTTAGCTTTAGGGTACGGCTTAGGGTACGGTTTCGGGTACGGGTTCGGATACGGCGTATGGTATGGGTTAGTGTTAGGGTTAGGGTTAGTTTGAGGGTTAGGGCTTGGTTTAGGGTACGGGTTAGGATTAGGGTACGTGTTCGGGTTAGGGTAGGGGTTAGGGTTAGGGTACGTGTTAGGGTTAGGGTACGCGTTAGGGTTAGGGTAGTTATTAAACCTATCCCACTCTCTAGATACCCCTTAGCACGTCAAGTAATATTATTTGGGGGTCCAGCCATGGAGAAGAGTTTAGACACTAGGAGAAGATAAGGAATACACCCATTATCAAGAAATCACATTAGGATTCTCTTTTTAACCTGTTCCTTAAAACACTAGTGCTTAGGAAATCTATTGGAGGCAGAAGCAGTCAAGGGTAGCTTAGGGTTAGGGTTAGGGTTAGGGTTAGCTTTAGGGTACGGCTTAGGGTACGGGTTCGGGTACGGGTTCGTGTACGGCGTAGGGTATGGGTTAGGGTTAGGGTTAGGGTTAGTTTGAAGGTTAGGGCTCGGTTTAGGGCACGGGTTAGGATTAGGGTTCGTGTTAGGGTTAGGGTAGGGGTTAGGGTTAGGGTACGCGTTAGGGTTAGGGTAGTTATTAAACCTATCCCACTCTCTAGATACCCCTTAGCACGTCAAGGAATATTATTTGGGGGTCCAGCCATGGAGAAGAGTTTAGACACTAGGAGAAGATAAGGAACACACCCATTATCAAGAAATCACATTAGGATTCTCTTTTTAACCTGTTCCTTAATACACTAGTGCTTAGGAAATCTATTGGAGGCAGAAGCAGTCAAGGATAGCTTAGGGTTAGGGTTAGGGTTAGGGTTATTGTTAGGGTAAGGGTTCGGGTACGGGTTCGGGTACGGTATAGGGTATGGGTTAGGGTTAGGGTTAGGGTTAGTTTGAGGGTTAGGGCTCGGTTTAGGGTACGGGTTAGGATTAGGGTACGTGTTAGGGTTAGGGTAGGGGTTAGGGTTAGTGTACGCGTTAGGATTAGGGTAGTTATTAAACCTATCCCACTCTCTAGATACCCCTTAGCACGTCAAGGAATATTATTTGGGTGTCCAGCCATGGAGAAGAGTTTAGACACTAGGAGAAGATAAGGAACACACCCATTATCAAGAAATCACATTAGGATTCTCTTTTTAACCTGTTCCTTAAAACACTAGTGCTTAGGAAATCTATTGGAGGCAGAAGCAGTCAACTGTAGCTTAGGGTTAGGGTTAGGGTTAGGGTTAGGGTTAGCTTTAGGGTACGGCTTAGTGTAAGGGTTCGGGTACGGGTTCGGGTACGGCGTATGGTATGGGTTAGGGTTAGGGTTAGGGTTAGTTTGAGGGTTAGGTCTTGTTTTAGGGTACGGGTTAGGATTAGGGTACGTGTTCGGGTTAGGGTAGGGGTTAGGCTTAGGGTACGTGTTAGGGTTAGGGTACGCGTTAGGGTTAGGGTAGTTATTAAACCTATCCCACTCTCTAGATACCCCTTAGCACGTCAAGGAATATTATTTGGGTGTCCAGCCATGGAGAAGAGTTTAGACACTAGGAGAAGATAAGGAACACACCCATTATCAAGAAATCACATTAGGATTCTCTTTTTTACCTGTTCCTTAAAACACTAGTGCTTAGAAAATCTATTGGAGGCAGAAGCAGTCAAGGGTAGCTTAGGGTTAGGGTTAGGGTTAGGGCTAGAGTTAGGGTACGGCATAGGGTACGGGTTCGGGTACGGGTTCGTGTACGGCGTAGGGTATGGGTTAGAGTTAGGGTTAGGGTTAGTTTGAAGGTTAGGGCTCGGTTTAGGTTTCGGCTTAGGATTAGGGTACGTGTTAGGGTTAGGGTAGGGGTTAGGGTTATGGTACGCGTTAGGGTTATGCTAGTTATTAAACCTATCCCACTCTCTAGATACCCCTTAGCACGTCAAGGAATATTATTTGGGGGTCCAGCCATGGAGAAGAGTTTAGACACTAGGAGAAGATAAGGAACACACCCATTCTCAAGAAATCACATTAGGATTCTCTTTTTAACCTGTTCCTTAAAACACTTGTGCTTAGGAAATCTATTGGAGGCAGAAGCAGTCAAGGGTAGCTTAGGTTTAGGGTTAGGGTTAGGGTTAGGGTTAGCTTTAGGGTACGACTTAGTGTACGGGTTCGGGTACGGCGTATGGTATGGGTTAGGGTTAGGGTTAGGGTTAGTTTGAGGGTTAGGTCTTGGTTTAGGGTACGGGTTAGGATTAGTGTACGTGTTCGGGTTAGGGTAGGGGTTAGGGTTAGGGTACGTGTTATGGTTAGGGTACGCGTTAGGGTTAGGGTAGTTATTAAACCTATCCCACTCTCTAGATACCCCTTAGCACGTCAAGGAATATTATTTGGGTGTCCAGCCATGGAGAAGAGTTTAGACACTAGGAGAAGATAAAGAACACACCCATTGTCAAGAAATCACATTAGGATTCTCTTTTTTACCTGTTCCTTAAAACACTAGTGCTTAGGAAATCTTTTGGAGGCAGAAGCAGTCAAGGGTTGCTTAGAGTTAGGGTTAGGGTTAGGGTTAGGTTTAGGGTACGGCTTAGGGTACGGGTTCGGTTACGGGTTCGTGTACGGCGTAGGGTATGGGTTAGGGTTAGGGTTAGGGTTTGTTTG